>NC_092338.1:34757500-35057500 GCF_046630445.1 Rutidosis leptorrhynchoides
AAACACAAACCCATATTAGAAGTACTTTTCAAATAATGAAGCAACCATTTGACTGCTTCCCAATGCTCTTTCCCCGGATTAGACATATAACGACTTACAACTCCCACTGCTTGAGCAATATCGGGTCTTGTACAAACCATAGCATACATAATACTACCCACGGCCGATGCATATGGAACCTTTTCCATATCCTTCTTGTCTCTTTCAGTTTTTGGTGGTTGACTTTTCGATAGTTTTAAGGTGCTTCCCAAAGGCATAGAACGAGCCTTTGAATCTTCCATGTTGAACCTCTCTACTACTTTCTCAATATATTTAGATTGAGACAAGTATAGAGTACCCTTCACACGATCACGCACAATACTCATGCCAAGTATTTGCTTAGCACCACCAAGATCTTTCATCTCGAATTCTCGGGAAAGTAATCCCTTCAACTTGTTAATTTCGGACATGTTAGAACCTGCAAGTAACATGTCATCAACATACAATAATAAGATTATGTAAAAAGACTTGAATTTCTTCAAGTAGTAACAGTGATCCGCTTCACATCTTAAGAAACCAATCTTCTTCATAAACTCGTCAAACTTCAAGTACCATTGCCGAGGTGCTTGCTTCAATCCATACAAACTTTTCTTTAGCTTACAAACCCACTTCTCTTTAACCTTTACCTCAAAGCCCTCGGGTTACCTCATGTAGATCTCTTCAACAAGATCACCATGTAAGAATGCAGTTTTTACATCTAGTTGCTTAAGATGTAAGTCTTCGGATACAACCATAAAAAGTACCAAACGGATAATAGTCATTTTAACTACCGGTGAAAATATCTCTTTGTAGTCAACCCCTTCCTTTTGTTGAAAGCCTTTGACTACCAAACGAGCCTTGTACCTTCTCTTGCCATCTAACTCATTCTTGATTCTATACACCCATTTGCTTTGCAATGCCCTTTTATCATGAGGTAACTTCACTAGTGACCAAGTCTTGTTCTTCTCAAGTGATCCCATCTCTTCTTTCATGGCAAGCTCCCATTGTATGGATTCTTTTGTCTTCCTTGCCTCAAAGTAACTTTCGGGTTCACCATTCTCGGTATAGAGCAAGTAGTTTGCTGATGGAGAATACCTAGGATTAGGTTTGGGCACTCTAGTCGAGCGTCTTGGTATAGGAGTAACCAGAATGGTTGGACCGGTTTCATATGTGTCCTCCTCATCACTAGAACTCGCACTATGTTCGGAATCATCACCGCTTTCCGAATCATCCCCATCATTAGCATTTTCTGACGCCTCACCGTCATTCTGCAATTCATTGTTTCTCAAACTCCCACTAGAACCTGCAAGATCATCAATAGAAACATCGTCAAAAGTAACTTGACTCGGTTTAGGACTCCCCGTTTCCGGTTTGCCATAGATCGAATCTTCATCAAAAGTAACATCTCGCGAACGAATTACTTTTCTAGCTTCGTTGTCCCAACAACGATAACCCATTTCATCCGACCCGTAGCCTATGAAAATACACTTCTTTGACTTAGCTTCAAGCTTGTCTTTATCCGCATCTTTGGTCTTCGCATATGCATTACACCCAAAGATCCTAAGGTGACCATAACTCACCTTCTTACCTTGCCATTCTTCCTCGAGAATTCGGAAACCCAGCGGTGTTGAGGGTCCCCTATTTATCAAATAAGCCACCGTATTAACCGCATCCGCCCAAAACATCTTAGGCAAACAGGCATGTAGTCTCATACTCTTAGCCCTTTCATTTAACGTACGATTCATACGTTCGGTGACCTCATTGTGTTGCGGTGTTTCCGGTACCGTTTTCAACATTCTAATACCGAGCTTTGCATAATGGTCTTTAAACTCAAGACTACCATATTCCCCTCCATTATCCGACTTCAAGCACTTAACCTTCAAGTTAGTCTGATTTTCTACCATAGCTTTCCACTTCACAAAAGTATTAAACACATCGGATTTAGCTTTAAGAAAATAAACCCATACCTTTCGAGTGGAGTCGTCAATGAAGGTGACATAATAGCGAGAACCTCCATGTGATTCTACATTGGTTGGACCAAACACATCCGTATGAACGAGCTCTAATTTCTCTAACTTAGGTGTATTCCCTGATTTCTCAAAAGCCACCTTATTTTGCTTTCCATAAACACATGGTTCGCAAAACCCAAGTTCAACCTTCTTTAAAATCCGGAATTCTTCCACTCGAAACAAGCATCTTCATACCCTTCTCACTCATATGCCCGAGTATTCGGTGCCATAGAGTTGATTTGGACTCAACATTAACCATAACAACCACCGTGTCTTCATCAAACACTTCAACCATATAAAGAGTTCCCCTTTTATGTCCACGAGCCACTGCACAACTACCCTTAACCACCTTCCATTGGCGGTTTTCAAAAGTAACCGCGTTACCTTCATCATCTAATTGACCAATCGAAATAAGTTTCCTTTTCAATTTAGTAATGTACCTTACATTCTTCAAAGTCCAATTAGAACCAAGAGTAGTCTTCAAAACAACATCTCCAATGCCCTCTATGTTGAGTTGCTTGTTGTTCGCCAATCTCACATTGCCTTGATATGAACGAAAATTCTTCATCATGCTTTTGACATGAGTATCATGAAACGAAGCTCCCGAATCCAAAATCCAAGACTACATAGAATTTTCAACACTACACAAAAGTGCATCATCACTTTTCCCTTCGGCCAAGTTTACACCTTTCGCGGAACCATTTTTGCAATTCCTTTGAAAGTGCCCCTTTTGATTGCAACCCCAACAAGTAACTTCATTTCTATCTTTCGATGGATTCCTCTTCTTAGACTTCTTCCTACCCTTCTTGTCACCGCGTTCAAATTTCCTACCCCGGTTGTCGGTAATTAACAAAGAACCGGACGTTGATTCTCCCGAGTTTCTCCTACGAGTATCTTCACCAAGAATCAAATCCCTTATAGCTTCAAACGCTAGCTTAGTAGTTCCCGTAGAGCTACTAACCGCAGTAACCGTACCCGACCAACTTTCCGGTAATGATGAAAGCAAGATAAGTGCTTTTAGTTCATCATCAAACTTAATCTCTACCGATTCAAGTCTTGAAACGATATTATTAAATTCATAGATATGATCCGTTGCACTCGTACCTTCCTTCATCTTAGTATTAAACAATTGACGCATGAGAAATACCTTATTTGCAGCGGTAGGTTTCTCATACATGTTAGAGAGTGCTTTCAAGCAAGCAAACGTCGTCTTCTCATTCACAACGTTGTATGCAACGTTCTTAGCAAGTGAAAGACGAATAGCACCCAAAGCTTGACGATCCAAAAGCCTCCAATCGGCATCGTCCATGCTTTCGGGCTTGGTCTCTAACAAGGGTTGGTGTAGCTTCTTTTGATACAAGTAATCTTCAATTTGCATCTTCCAAAAGCCAAAGTCTCTCCCATCGAATCGGTCGATTCTAAACTTCCCATCTTCCGCCATCGTTCCCTTAACGAAATCTTGTGCTCTAGATACCAGTTGTTAGGATATTAGGACCCAAACAACGCTAGTAATTCTACAAGATTACTAGCCGAGTAGTGATACTATCAAGATCACTCAAACCCACTTAATGAACGAAAGATAATAAATGCGAAAAATAAATCGACACAAGATATAACGTGGTTATATGCAATCGTTGTGATTGCTTTAGTCCACGGACCAACTAGAGATTGTATATTTACTGAATATTTGAGAGTGGTGTGTTACAATTGCATACAATGAGTTCAATTTATAGGAGAAGTAACAAACACAAGTGTATCAACTTGATCATCTTCATGGAATCATCATGGACAAGTTGTAAGGCTTTACACCCATGCTATGGCATGATCACAGCCATAAATGGTGGAAAAAAGCAGCCAAGCATGCACCTAAAGTGCAAGTGGACTCAATCAAGAACGGATCTTTTGGTTGAAACTTGAGCAGGTGGCAGGCAGCAAGGGATGCGCCGCATCCATTCAATTTCTACGACAGAAATTAAGAACCAGCAGCAGATGCGCCGCATCTGAAGGAGATGCGCCTCATCTCTGCCCTTTGATGCACCATATCAGCCCAATGCTCCGCATCCAAAACCTTCAAACTATTTTGCTCAAAGAATGCGCCGCATCTGCCTATGATGCGCCGCATCACTTCCCTTTTTTTCAGTTTTCTTGTTGTTTAAACGTCTCCACACTCCAACATAAAGCTCATCCATGATTTCCTTAATTGATCTAGTAGGCTGAAGGATAACTTCAACATTATTACAACCCATTGTCAGTATGCCAATAGCAATCTTCGGATAGGACTGTAAGAAAAACAAATCCAACTATTGGTGAATAAATAAAATGAATAAATAACAAAGAAAAATGGCTGGTTAACCTGATGATAAGTACTATTGGACCTGAATGAAATTAACTAGGGCTCTCTTTTATTTGGGGTTTTAACACAAGTCAGATACCAATATATGTTTCAGAATGGATAAAATTTGAACTTGGACAAATAATAGTAATATTAGGTCATTGTTTTAATTTGAACAATTATCTTCTTCCCTCAGATCGTTATATATACACTCCTTATATCAACACAATTAATTGTTAACCTAAAAAAAAATTATATATTATATTATATATATGTTATATTATAAAAATAAAAAAGACCTCAATTTGAAGCTGGCAGTACAATCGAATACACTGAATTAGAAGCTTAAATCTGTGAGGATCCATATACTTCATATACGCCGAATTGTCGATGCAGATCATCAAAGTCTCCTATAATATCAACCAACCAACCAACCAACCAAACAAACAAACATAGTTCGATTAGATAAATTTATAGATAGATTAGCATAAAATGGAAAGAAATATAGGAGAAAACGATACCGCATTCTCCATTGTTTTGAATTGCGAATAAATGAATCGAACGAACGTTCCAGAATATACCCTAGACGAGCATTTGGAATGATATGAAATTGGTCTCCATGCTTATTATATATATCCGATAGCAGTTTTAATTTACCTCCTTGTGAAAATCAGAGATTTAGGTGTCGTTTGTTTTTTGCTTTGAAGACCTTATTATATATGTATTATGTCTGCAGGCGGGCAGACGTTTTAGTTTGCAGACCGTTTGTTTTTTGGAAGATATAAGACCAAAAAAAGAGCTGCATATGTCTTCTAAGTTGCAGACCTAGAAAATTGCTTCTAAACTTAAAAGCTCTTTTTAACCTAATATCTCTTTCACAACCACACCTCCATCCTTTCATTATCAGCTACCCATCTTTTTTTTCCAACCACCAGCTCCATCACCTTCGTCACCCACATCGCCTCCGACTTCATCACCGGCATCAATTTCGTCTCCGGCGTCACGTTCGTTCTCAACAGCTACTGGTATCTTTCTTTTGCCCAATTTTTTTTTTTATAGATAATTGCTGATTTCTTAATAGATCTATATTCTCTTTCAATTTCTAGAGGTAATTGTTGAATAATCAACATTCTCTATATGAAATATTGCTTAATTTTGGGATGTTAAAACACAATGATGTAGTCACAGTACACCATCGCCTTTTTTTTTTACATCCTTTTAAATTCATAGTTTAACTTCCTATTCTACTAATTTTATGAGTTACAAATATAATTTCTTTGTTGAGAAATTTTTACAGTAGCATCTATTAATTTGTATATTCTTTGTGTGTTTTATGTATTAAATTCATTTGTGTTATATACTAAAAACAAGTCAGATTTGTACACCTATATGTATATTATATATGTATAGTGATTATATTATTTGTTTCTTAGTTGAAAATGGATGAAGGTCGAAACCATTGGTCGAATGAAGTACTTAAATGCTTATTAGAGGTATCACTTGAAGAAATTGCTAGGGTAGGAAGAAGGGGAGGTAGTTTACAAAAGGAATCTTGGGCTAAATTAGCCGAAACCTTTAAGAATAGGTTTAATTTGGTATTGTCTCAAAAGCAAATTAGAAATGGTTATGATAACCTCAAAGCCAAATACACCGGATGGGTGTAATTGAGAAACAAGACCGGGAATATCTATAATCCTCAAACAAACATGTTCACGATGTCGAATGAAGAGTGGGATGCATTTAAGAATGTGTGTTCATTTTTATTAACTTTTACCATTTATCACATACTTATGACGACTACACAATATTTATAGCATCCTTTATTAATTTGGACGCAGGGTCATCCAAAGGCAGCTTCTTTGAAAAATTACCCATTACCTCATCATGACTTATGTATTGTTTTGTTTGATGGTGCTAGTGCTACCGGTAACAATAAATGGGCATCTACCCAAGCTTCTCGGGCATCTTCCTCTTCTATTAATCAAGGGGTCTTAACACTTCAAATTGAAGATGACCCTTTTATCGATTTAGGTGATGATGTTGGAGACTCCCAGCAACAAAGTTCTCATGCTCGGGATGAGATTCCTACACCTGAAGAAGAGCCGAGTGCTTCGAACAGAGGCAGGCCTAAGAAAAAGGCTAAAACATCTATTAGTCTTGATGACTTAACAATGGATATGCAAAATGCACTTAGACATATGGTTAAAAGTAAGCAAGGGCCATCAATAGATGAATGCTATGAGAGGCTGAAGTTAGTTGGGTTAAAACCTACCGATCCTATATTTTTGGCCGCTTTTAATATTTTTGGGCAATCAACACAAATGAGAGAGGCATGGATGACGCTGCCAGCAGATCCCGAGGTGTTAAAAGGGTGGATTAAGTTGACCGGGGTGACACTAGGGATGTTTAAGTAGTAATGTTATGGGTTACACACCTTCTGGAATAATTTGTGACTTTTGTTTCACTAGATTATGAAACTAGTATTATGAATTATGAACTAGGAACAAGCTGATGACATACAGTCCATGTTTGTGACTTTTGTTTAACTAGTATTATGAACTTTTGGTTACTACTTGTATTTTGAAATGCTATGATGAATGCTATGCTACATTCCATAATTTGGAAACTAGTTATTTTGAAATATTATGATCTTTTGTTATGTTACAGTCCATGTCTTAATTTTTATTTATTATGTTACAGTCCATTTCTTTGATTAGTACTTACTATGGATGTTTGGTTGTTATTTTATTATAGGTGTATTATGGATTACAATCATAAACTTTTGTTAATCATAGTTATATATTTATATATATGTTACTATTGGTCAAGAAAAAGAAAAAGAGATCTAGGTTCTATCATGACGGGGGGACTATTTACATTACAATTATTGCAAGGAAACGATACACAATGCGTTGAGTTGCTACGTATGTCACGAGATTCGTATGTTCGACTTTGCACTCATTTAAGAGTAAAGGGATGGTTAAAGGATAGCAAGCATCTATCAGTTGAAGAGAAAATGGCTATGTTTTTAATGATGTTAGGTCACAATCAACGTTATGTACTCGTCAAACGTTTATTTCAACACTCAAAGCAAACAATTCATAAGTATTTTCATGAAGTATTGGCTACAATGTTGGATTTCGCAAAAGAGACTATAGTACCAACATCTTTTAATCCCAATCCAAATGTTCCGGGATATCACAGGAGGTTACGTCGAGTTTTTAAGGTAAAGCGAGATCAAAATTTTCTTTTGATTAATATATTTTTTATTATTCACTAATATAATTTTTATAGGGAGCGGTTGGTGCACTTGATGGGACTTTGATTCATGCTCGTGTTCCAGCTCAAATGCAACATTTGTATAGAGGAAGAGGAAAAGGAGATTGATATCAAAATGTTTTAGCAATATGTGATTTCAACATGATATTTACGTTTATTGTTGCCAGATGGGAAGGAGTAGCACATGATTCCCGAGTATTATCTGAAGCTTTAACAAATCAAGATGCACCATTTCCTCTTCCTCCGCCAGGTACATTCACCTATTCAAATGTCGATAACAAATGTTAATTATTTATTATATTTTAGATAAATATTATCTTTGTGATGCTGCGTATACACACGCTCGTGGATTTATGGCACCATATCGTAACGTAAGGTATTGGCTTGGAGATTTTCGTCAAAGGCGTGCATTAAACAACAAAGAAAAATTCAACCATGGGCATGCGAAACTAAGAAATGTTATTGAACGTTCTTTTGGTGTTTTAAAAGCACGCTTTGCGATATTAACTAAAATGGCTCCTTTCGACTTAGTTACCCAAAGAAATGTTACAATTGCATGTTTTGCTCTTCATAATTTTATAAGAAAAGAGGGTTTAAGTGACGAGCTATTCGCAAAATATGACCAACCATACATGCAACTTGATAATGATCATGTACAACATATTGGGAATGAAGAGGTGGATGATGATGATGATGATGATGATGATGATGATGATGATGATGTTCAACCACATGGAACTAGAGCGGATCGTTAATATATGATTAATTTGCGAGATCAAATTGCTGAACAACTTATGCAAACTAGGAGATGAATGTTTTACCCTTGCTATTTAAATTATTAGATGATAGTTGTTTGGACTTGTTGTAATTTGTAGTGTACTTTAAATCCTAGATTAAGTACTGTTTTTATTTATATTAGTTCTTAGTCAAATGATAAAACATTAAATTTACGTTAATTCAGAATCACGTTCACTTTTACAGACAAAAAAACAAACAGTCTTCTAATTTCAGTTTGCAGACTTCAGGACCACATCTTCTTTGGCAGACCTGGTCGAAGACTGCAGACATAAAACATCTTAAAAAACAAACAGCACCTTACAAAACACTCACTAAACTTACTAAACTAGCAAAATCAGATTTCTTTTTAACTATTTTTATTTTTATTTTTATTATTTTGGTTTTATCCAAATAAAACAACTTTATTATAGGTAAATAATTTTTTTTTTGTGAAAATAAATAAAAATATCCTCACTAATGTGTGACAAATATTTTACAATCAAAACTAACTAATTATCATTATCACACGTATACGAGTAACAATCTGATCGACACAACACTTATAACAATAAATCAAGTTCGTTTCTGGGGGAGTAGACAATTTAATAGATTAAATTACTAATACATTTAAGTTATTATTATATAGATAATATATTTTTGAAGTTTGTTTGGTTTGTTTTGAAATTTGTTGGCACCAATATAGCTTTACACAATTTGTAGGGAATCTTTGAGCGTTGTTACTTGTTGTTCTTAATATACCATGCCCATATACCGCCATCTCACATTTTAGAAGACCGTTTTCCCAATTGTTTTCTTTAAAATAAAGTTTTAATAATTTTGTGAATTAAGGACTATATTTTTCTAGAATTTCCATTTTTAATAATTTTGTAAATTAAGGACTATATTTTACTAGATTTTCTACGGGGCCTGAGTCGACCCGTGGTCGGTCTGTGTGTAGCGTATGGTATCCCGAGTTTGGTGATGAAGTTGTTTTGGGTTTGTACATGTTGCTGCTCGAACTTTTGTTTGCATGTATGTAGCTATGGCCTTCTTCGCCTTTTGATAAGAAAACGCATAGATAGTTTTATCTTTTCATGCGACTATGTAAAATTACTTGAACCCATAGCTTTATAGTCAGTGGGCACCTTGTCTAATCTATAAAGTAATCTAGAACATCTTTATTCCAACTGTACGTGCTTAAACAAATTGGCTCCGAGTGATCTCATTTCCGATCTTTTAACTTAAAGTTTGTTCTGATGTTTATATCTTAAACTTCTTACTGATAACATACTTGTATGATGTTAACTTTTTAACTCGGTTTTATTCGTGTCGCTACAAAAAAAGCTTACAATATGTAACACTTTTTTAATCAATTTATGACGCTTAAAAACACCACTAATTTAATTTTTAACAATTCCACTTGGTGTCAAGAATATAAGCGTCACAAAATTTTTGCTTTCTCTAACGCTTAGTAGTGTTAAGAAACACTTGGCTTTTGACGTTTGATTGGGTCAAAGAGCGACTTTTTAAAAAAAAAAAAAAAATAGTAATTTTAATCAAGATTGTTGCAAAAATAGAATTTTTTTTTTATTTTTTTTTTGACAGAAATGGTAAAACCGAAGTTTGAAAATTCGGTTTTGCCAAATCCGAAGTTTCAAACATCGGTTTTGCATGAGGTGTCAGTAGAAACCCTAAAGTGAAGTTTGGAACTTCGGTTTTAGGTATGCTGTATTTTAAACCCTAATTCACTTAATAACACTTAGATTTGATAGTTATTTTACAGTTATATACGCTACTATTACCTTAACATGCATCTTGAACTTAAGTGGGTTTTATCAGTAACTACGAATCTTGAACTTCCAAAGAAACTTTAGCTCTATACTTTTCATCCAAAAGTATATTTGCGGTTTTGATGTTCCTATGGTATATTGAAATTGAAGTTGCTGGATGTAAGTAAGAAAGTGCTCCTGCAACCTCTGCGGCGATTTTTGTAATCTCATGTTTAATAAAAATTGAAAGTCAAACAGTAACATTCTGGATTAAATCATACAAGGTGCCATTTGGGATGAATTCGGAAACCAGCTGAGGAACCTCGGTTTCAAGACAACATCCCAACAGTCTGACTGCGTTAATATGACTGACTCGTGAAAGAGTGACAACTTCGTTGATGAACTGACCACGATCAACTTTCTTTGACATTTTGACTGCTACAATTCTTCCATCAGCTAACATTCCTTTATACACTGTACCCTGTCCTCCTCGACCAAGAAGGCTCTATTATCGTGGATCACATGAAGGCTCTATTCTCGAGTTACATCTGGAAAGAAAAGAAAATGAATGAAGAGAAATGAAAGAGAAAGAAGTTTGATCTTTTCAATTTGGATGGAAAAAATGGAAAGAAAATAAACTAAAATCAGTAGTTCTTTTCCTTTCATTTTTATACCAGAACTCGACAACACAAAAGAAATTAATTTTCTTTCATTTTATTCCGTTCCCTCCAGAATATAACTCTGAAACACATAACTCGAAATGTATTTACTCCAGATACTGTTATATTTCAAGCGAGTAATTAATTGGGTCTTAACAACTAAGAATTAATGGAAGGTAGCTTTCCTCATGGTAAATGTAAATATGTAGGGATGCAAACTCATATACACACACGATAGGGTAAAAGAATTAAAACATTGAGATTGAACTTTTGTGTAATTTAGCGTATGTTTGACAATCAAATTAGCTAGAAGTAGAGATGATGAACGTAGATGGATCAAGTTGACTGAATGTACTCGAAAAAATGATTATGAACGTTGATTTCTAAAAAAAAATATTACTTTGAAGAAGATAAGTGGATTCGTGAAAGCATGGACACTGATAATGTTTGTGTGACATTCTGGGATGTGTTGTGCTCTAACGATGTATATGTCGTAAAAAATTCGATTACTTCCCGATTAATCTCTGATTAATCATTTATAAAAGCAAGTCCATTCCGATTTTTCAAAATCCGTTTAATTACTCGGTCAACGTCGATTGATGAGTCAAAATCAAATTTGGTAATTGTTGAAATGTCCCGTTCTTATTGATTAAAAACGTTCCATATTAATTGATTTCGTTGCGAGGTTTTGACCTCTATATGAGACGTTTTTCAAAGACTGCATTCATTTTAAAACAAACCATAACCTTTATTTCATCAATAAAGGTTTAAAAAGCTTTACGTAGATTATCAAATAATGATAATCTAAAATATCCTGTTTACACACGACCATTACATAATGGTTTACAATACAAATATGTTACAACAAAATAAGTTTCTTGAATGCAGTTTTTACACAATATCATACAAGCATGGACTCCAAATCTCGTCCTTATTTAAGTATGCGACAGCGGAAGCTCTTAATAATCACCTGAGAATAAACATGCTTAAAACGTCAACAAAAAATGTTGGTGAGTTATAGGTTTAACCTATATATATCAAATCATAATAATAGACCACAAGATTTCATATTTCAATACACATCCCATACATAGAGATAAAAATCATTCATATGGTGAACACCTGGTAACCGACATTAACAAGATGCATATATAAGAATATCCCCATCATTCCGGGACACCCTTCGGATATGATATAAATTTCGAAGTACTAAAGCATCCGGTACTTTGGATGGGGTTTGTTAGGCCCAATAGATCTATCTTTAGGATTCGCGTCAATTAGGGTGTCTGTTCCCTAATTTATAGATTACCAGACTTAATAAAAAGGGGCATATTCGATTTCGATAATTCAACCATAGAATGTAGTTTCACGTACTTGTGTCTATTTTGTAAATCATTTATAAAACCTGCATGTATTCTCATCCCAAAAATATTAGATTTTAAAAGTGGGACTATAACTCACTTTCACAGATTTTTACTTCGTCGGGAAGTAAGACTTGGCCACTGTTGATTCACGAACCTATAACAATATATACATATATATTAAAGTATGTTCAAAATATATTTACAACACTTTTAATATATTTTGATGTTTTAAGTTTATTAAGTCAGCTGTCCTCGTTAGTAACCTATAACTAGTTGTCCACAGTTAGATGTACAGAAATAAATCGATAAATATTATCTTGAATCAATCCACGACCCAGTGTATACGTATCTCAGTATTGATCACAACTCAAACTATATATATTTTGGAATCAACCTCAACCCTGTATAGCTAACTCCAACATTCACATATAGAGTGTCTATGGTTGTTCCGAAATATATATAGATGTGTCGACATGATAGGTCGAAACATTGTATACGTGTCTATGGTATCTCAAGATTACATAATATACAATACAAGTTGATTAAGTTATGGTTGGAATAGATTTGTTACCAATTTTCACGTAGCTAAAATGAGAAAAATTATCCAATCTTGTTTTACCCATAACTTCTTCATTTTAAATCCGTTTTGAGTGAATCAAATTGCTATGATTTCATATTGAACTCTATTTTATGAATCTAAACAGAAAAAGTATAGGTTTATAGTCGGAAAAATAAGTTACAAGTCATTTTTGTAAAGGTAGTCATTTCAGTCGAAAGAACGACGTCTAGATGACCATTTTAGAAAACATACTTCCACTTTGAGTTTAACCATAATTTTTGGATATAGTTTCATGTTCATAATAAAAATCATTTTCTCAGAATAACAACTTTTAAATCAAAGTTTATCATAGTTTTTAATTAACTAACCCAAAACAGCCCGCGGTGTTACTACGACGGCGTAAATCCGGTTTTACGGTGTTTTTCGTGTTTCCAGGTTTTAAATCATTAAGTTAGCATATCATATAGATATAGAACATGTGTTTAGTTGATTTTAAAAGTCAAGTTAGAAGGATTAACTTTTGTTTGCGAACAAGTTTAGAATTAACTAAACTATGTTCTAGTGATTACAAGTTTAAACCTTCGAATAAGATAGCTTTATATGTATGAATCGAATGATGTTATGAACATCATTACTACCTTAATTTCCTTGGATAAACCTACTGGAAAATAGAAAAATGGATCTAGCTTCAATGGATCCTTGGATGGCTCGAAGTTCTTGAAGCAGAATCATGACACGAAAACAAGTTCAAGTAAGATCATCACTTGAAATAAGATTGTTATAGTTATAGAAATTGAACCAAAGTTTGAATATGATTATTACCTTGTATTAGAATGATAACCTACTGTAAGAAACAAAGATTTCTTGAGGTTGGATGATCACCTTACAAGATTGGAAGTGAGCTAGCAAACTTGAAAGTATTCTTGATTTTATGAAACTAGAACTTTTGGAATTTATGAAGAACACTTAGAACTTGAAGATAGAACTTGAGAGAGATCAATTAGATGAAGAAAATTGAAGAATGAAAGTGTTTTTAGGTGTTTTTGGTCGTTGGTGTATGGATTAGATATAAAGGATATGTAATTTTGTTTTCATGTAAATAAGTCATGAATGATTACTCATATTTTTGTAATTTTATGAGATATTTCATGCTAGTTGCCAAATTATGGTTCCCACATGTGTTAGGTGACTCACATGGGCTGCTAAGAGCTGATCATTGGAGTGTATATACCAATAGTACATACATCTAAAAGCTGTGTATTGTACGAGTACGAATACGGGTGCATACGAGTAGAATTGTTGATGAAACTGAACGAGGATGTAATTGTAAGCATTTTTGTTAAGTAGAAGTATTTTGATAAGTGTATTGAAGTCTTTCAAAAGTGTATAAATACATATTAAAACACTACATGTATATACATTTTAACTGAGTCGTTAAGTCATCGTTAGTCGTTACATGTAAGTGTTGTTTTGAAACCTTTAGGTTAACGATCTTGTTAAATGTTGTTAACTCAATGTTTATAATATCAAATGAGATTTTAAATTATTATATTATCATGATATTATCATGTATGAATATCTCTTAATATGATATATATACATTAAATGTCTTTACAACGATAATCGTTACATATATGTCTCGTTTAAAAATCATTAAGTTAGTAGTCTTGTTTTTACATATGTAGTTCATTGTTAATATACTTTATGATATGTTTTCTTATCATAGTATCATGTTAACTATATATATATATCCATATATATGTCATCATATAGTTTTTACAAGTTTTAACGTTCGTGAATCACCGATCAACTTGGGTGGTCAATTGTCTATATGAAACATATTTCAATTAA
Organism: Rutidosis leptorrhynchoides; assembly: GCF_046630445.1. NCBI lineage: Eukaryota > Viridiplantae > Streptophyta > Magnoliopsida > Asterales > Asteraceae > Rutidosis > Rutidosis leptorrhynchoides. The sequence continues at coordinate 34,772,118 of NC_092338.1, forward strand.
TCAAGTCTTAACAAGTTTGATTGCTTAACATGTTGGAAACATTTAATCATGTAAATATCAATCTCAATTAATATATATAAACATGGAAAAGTTCGGGTCACTACAGTACCTACCCGTTAAATAAATTTCGTCCCGAAATTTTAAGCTGTTGAAGGTGTTGACGAATCTTCTGGAAATAGATGCGGGTATTTCTTCTTCATCTGATCTTCACGCTCCCAGGTGAACTCGGGTCCTCTACGAGCATTCCATCGAACCTTAACAATTGGTATCTTGTTTTGCTTAAGTCTTTTAACCTCACGATCCATTATTTCGACGGGTTCTTCGATGAATTGAAGTTTTTCGTTGATTTGGATTTCATCTAACGGAATAGTGAGATCTTCTTTAGCAAAACATTTCTTTAAATTCGAGACGTGGAAAGTGTTATGTACAGCCGCGAGTTGTTGAGGTAACTCTAGTCGGTAAGCTACTGGTCCGACACGATCAATAATCTTGAATGGTCCAATATACCTTGGATTTAATTTCCCTCGTTTACCAAATCGAACAACGCCTTTCCAAGGTGCAACTTTAAGCATGACCATCTCTCCAATTTCAAATTCTATATCTTTTCTTTTAATGTCAGCGTAGCTCTTTTGTCGACTTTGGGCGGTTTTCAACCGTTGTTGAATTTGGATGATCTTCTCGGTAGTTTCTTGTATAATCTCCGGACCCGTAATCTGTCTATCCCCCACTTCACTCCAACAAATCGGAGACCTGCACTTTCTACCATAAAGTGCTTCAAACGGCGCCATCTCAATGCTTGAATGGTAGCTGTTGTTGTAGGAAAATTCTGCTAACGGTAGATGTCGATCCCAACTGTTTCCAAAATCAATAACACATGCTCGTAGCATGTCTTCAAGCGTTTGTATCGTCCTTTCGCTCTGCCCATCAGTTTGTGGATGATAGGCAGTACTCATGTCTAGACGAGTTCCTAATGCTTGCTGTAATGTCTGCCAGAATCTTGAAATAAATCTGCCATCCCTATCAGAGATAATAGAGATTGGTATTCCATGTCTGGAGACAACTTCCTTCAAATACAGTCGTGCTAACTTCTCCATCTTGTCATCTTCTCTTATTGGTAGGAAGTGTGCCGATTTGGTGAGACGATCAACTATTACCCAAATAGTATCAAAACCACTTGCAGTCCTTGGCAATTTAGTGATGAAATCCATGGTAATGTTTTCCCATTTCCATTCCGGGATTTCGGGTTGTTGAAGTAGACCTGATGGTTTTTGATGCTCAGCTTTGACCTTAGAACACGTCAAACATTCTCCTACGTATTTAGCAACATCGGCTTTCATACCCGGCCACCAAAAATGTTTCTTGAGATCCTTGTACATCTTCCCCGTTCCAGGATGTATTGAGTATCTGGTTTTATGAGCTTCTCTAAGTACCATTTCTCTCATATCTCCAAATTTTGGTACCCAAATCCTTTCAGCCCTATACCGGGTTCCGTCTTCCCGAATATTAAGATGCTTCTCTGATCCTTTGGGTATTTCATCCTTTAAATTTCCCTCTTTTAAAACTCCTTGTTGCGCCTCCTTTATTTGAGTAGTAAGGTTATTATGAATCATTATATTCATAGATTTTACTCGAATGGGTTCTCTGTCCTTCCTGCTCAAGGCATCGGCTACCACATTTGCCTTCCCCGGGTGGTAACGAATCTCAAAGTCGTAATCATTCAACAATTCAATCCACCTACGCTGCCTCATATTCAGTTGTTTCTGATTAAATATGTGTTGAAGACTTTTGTGGTCGGTATATATAATACTTTTGACCCCATATAAGTAGTGCCTCCAAGTCTTTAATGCAAAAACAACCGCGCCTAATTCCAAATCATGCGTCGTATAATTTTGCTCGTGAATCTTCAATTGTCTAGACGCATAAGCAATCACCTTCGTTCGTTGCATTAATACACAACCGAGACCTTGCTTTGATGCGTCACAATAAATCACAAAATCATCATTCCCTTCAGGCAAAAACAATATAGGTGCCGTAGTTAGCTTTTTCTTCAATAACTGAAACGCTTTCTCTTGTTCATCCTTCCATTCAAATTTCTTCCCTTTATGCGTTAATGCAGTCAAGGGTTTTGCTATTCTGGAAAAGTCTTGGATGAACCTTCTGTAGTAACCAGCTAGTCCTAAAAACTGGCGTATGTGTTTCGGAGTTTTCGGGGTTTCCCACTTTTCAACAGTTTCTATCTTTGCCGGATCCACCTTAATACCTTCTTTGTTCACTATGTGACCGAGGAATTGAACTTCTTCCAACCAAAATGCACACTTTGAAAACTTAGCGTACAATTCTTCCTTCCTCAATACTTCTAACACCTTTCTCAAATGTTCACCGTGTTCTTGGTCATTCTTTGAGTAAATAAGTATGTCATCAATGAAAACAATGACAAACTTGTCAAGGTATGGTCCACACACTCGGTTCATAAGGTCCATGAACACAGCTGGTGCATTAGTTAAACCAAATGGCATGACCATAAACTCGTAATGACCGTAACGTGTTCTGAAAGCAGTCTTTGGAATATCATCTTCTTTCACCCGCATTTGATGATACCCGGAACGTAAGTCAATCTTTGAATAAACAGACGAGCCTTGTAGTTGATCAAATAAGTCGTCGATTCTCGGTAGTGGGTAGCGGTTCTTGATGGTAAGTTTGTTCAACTCTCGGTAGTCGATACACAACCTGAATGTACCATCTTTCTTCTTGACAAACAAAACAGGAGCTCCCCACGGTGATGTGCTTGGTCGAATGAAACCACGCTCTAAAAGTTCTTGTAATTGGCTTTGCAGTTCTTTCATCTCGCTGGGTGCGAGTCTGTAAGGAGCACGAGCTATTGGTGCAGCTCCTGGTACAAGATCTATTTGAAATTCAACGGATCGATGTGGGGGTAATCCCGGTAATTCTTTCGGAAATACATCGGGAAATTCTTTTGCAATGGGAACATCATTGATGTTCTTTTCTTCAGTTTGTACTTTCTCGACGTGTGCTAGAACAGCATAGCAACCTTTTCTTATTAGTTTTTGTGCCTTCAAATTACTAATAAGATGTAGCTTCGTGTTGCCCTTTTCTCCGTATACCATTAAGGGTTTTCCTTTTTCTCGTATAATGCGAATTGCATTTTTGTAACAAACGATCTCCGCTTTCACTTCTTTCAACCAGTCCATACCGATTATCACATCAAAACTCCCTAACTCTACTGGTATCAAATCAATCTTAAATATTTCGCTAACCAGTTTAATTTCTCGATTCCGACATATATTATCTGCTGAAATTAATTTACCATTTGCTAATTCGAGTAAAAATTTACTATCCAAAGGCGTCAATGGACAACTTAATTTAGCACAAAAATCTCTACTCATATAGCTTCTATCCGCACCCGAATCAAATAAAACGTAAGCAGATTTATTGTCAATAAGAAACGTACCCGTAACAAGCTCAGGGTCTTCCTGTGCCTCTATCGCATTAATATTGAAAACTCTTCCACGGCCTTGTCCATTTGTGTTCTCCTGGTTCGGGCAATTTCTAATAATGTGGCCTGGTTTTCCACATTTATAACAAACTACATTGGCATAACTTGCTCCGACACTACTTGCTCCGTCATTACTCGTTCCGACACCATTTGTTCCTTTCGTTCTATTAGCCCCTGGTCCGTATACGTCACACTTCGCCGCGCTATGACCATTTCTTTTACACTTGTTGCAAAATTTGGTGCAGAACCCCGAGTGATTCTTTTCACACCTTTGGCATAGCTGCTTCTGATTGTTGTTGTTGTTGCGGTTATTATTGTTGTTGGGATGATTGTTGTAGTTGCTGTTGTTGTTGTTGTTGTTGTTGTTGTTGGGCCGTTTGTTGTAGTTGCGATTGATGTTGCGATTGTTGGGATAATTGTTGCGATTATTGTTGTAATTGCTGTTGTTGTTGTATTGGTGATTCTTATCACCGTTTTCCTCCCACTTTCTTTTGACTTGCTTCACATTGGCCTCTTCAGCAGTCTGTTCTTTAATTCTTACTTCAATCTGGTTCACTAGTTTGTGAGCCATTCTACATGCCTGTTGTATGGAGGCGGGCTCGTGTGAACTTATATCTTCTTGGATTCTTTCCGGTAATCCTTTCACAAACGCGTCGATCTTCTCTTCCTCATCTTCGAATGCTCCCGGACACAATAGGCACAATTCTGTGAATCGTCTTTCGTACGTGGTAATATCAAATCCTTGGGTTCGTAACCCTCTAAGTTCTGTCTTGAGCTTATTGACCTCGGTTCTAGGACGGTACTTCTCGTTCATCAAGTGCTTGAATGCTGACCACGGTAGTGCGTACGCATCGTCTTGTCCCACTTGCTCTAGATAGGTATTCCACCATGTTAACGCAGAACCTGTGAAGGTATGCGCAGCGTACTTCACTTTGTCCTCTTCAGTACACTTACTTATGGCAAACACCGATTCGACCTTCTCGGTCCACCGTTTCAATCCGATCGGTCCTTCGGTTCCATCAAATTCCAAAGGTTTGCAGGCAGTGAATTCTTTGTAGGTGCATCCTACACGATTTCCTGTACTGCTAGATCCAAGGTTATTGTTGGTATGTAGCGCAGCCTGTACTGCGGCTATGTTTGAAGCTAGAAAAGTACGGAATTCCTCTTCATTCATATTCACGGTGTGTCGAGTAGTCGGTGCCATTTCCTTCAAAATAGTCAAATGGAACAAGTTAATCATATAGAATATTAAGAGTAGTTAATAGTATTTCGTAGCATAATATGAACTCATTTATAAAAGCTTTTTCTTCATATTAGCGTTTTATAAGTTTAAATTCGGGTAGTACCTACCCGTTAAGTTCATACTTAGTAGCTAATATACAATTCAACTACTACAATTCTATATGAAAAACTGATTATAATAATATTTCGCGTTCAAACTTTTATACAATATTTTACAAACTTACAATACCGCTTATTTTACATAAAACATGAAATATAGCACACAATAACTTTGATACAAGATAGTTGTGAAGATAATTCTAGCTAGTACACAAGTCGTTCAGCAAAGGCAATAAAGACACGTAATTCATACGTCCAGAAACAAGTCATGCATTCTGGTTTTACTAGGACTACTTCCCATCCTTGGTCTTGTGCAACATAACCGTTATGGCCGTTGATAAGACAGCGTGTTGTAACGTCGTCAAAGGGACGAGGGTTACGTAATGTCCAACAGTCCCGTAACAATCTAAAAACCTCATTTCTTACTCCAATTACCGACTCCGTCACTTGTGGGAACGTTTTGTTTAATAGTTGTAGCCCGATGTTCTTGTTCTCACTTTGGTGAGAAGCAAACATTACTAATCCGTAAGCATAACATGCTTCTTTATGTTGCATGTTAGCCGCTTTTTCTAAATCACGAAGTCCAATATTCGGATATATTGAGTCAAAATAATTTCTTAACCCGTTGCGTAAAATAGCATTTGGGTTCCCCGCAATATATGCGTCAAAGTAAACACATCGTAACTTATGGGTTTCCCAATGTGATATCCCCCATCTTTCAAACGAAAGTCTCTTATAAACCAAGACATTCTTGGAACATTCTTCGAATGTCTTACAAACTGATCTCACCTTAAATAGTTGTGCCGAAGAATTCTGACCGACTCTAGACAAGATTTCATCAATCATGTCTCCGGGTAGGTCTCTTAAAATATTGGGTTGTCTATCCATTTTGTGTTTTTATACTGTAAAATAGACAAGAGTTAGATTCATAAAAAAAAATACTTATTAATACAAGCAATTTTTACATATATCATAAAGCATAAGCATACTATATTACATATATTACACCACACGAATACAACTATCTTATTCCGACTCGCTTGTTTCTTCTTCTTCGGTTTTGGTTCGTTTTGCCAAGTTTCTAGGGATATATGATGTTCCCCTAATACGAGCCGTCGTTTTCCACATTGGTTTAGAAAAACCTGGTGGTTTAGAGGTTCCCGGGTCATTGTTACAACTTAAGGACTTCGGGGGTTGACGATACATATAAAGTTCATCGGGGTTGGAATTAGATTTCTCTATTTTTATGCCCTTTCCCTTATTATTTTCTTTTGCCTTTTTAAATTCAGTTGGGGTAATTTCTATAACATCATCGGAATTCTCGTCGGAATCCGATTCATCGGAGAATTGGTAATCCTCCCAATATTTTGCTTCCTTGGCGGAAACACCATTGACCATAATTAACCTTGGTCGGTTGGTTGAGGATTCTCTTTTACTTAACCGTTTTATTATTTCCCCCACCGGTTCTATTTCTTCTTCCGGTTCCGATTCTTCTTCCGGTTCCGATTCTTCTTCCGGTTCCGACTCCTCTTCCGGTTCCTCTTCGGGAACTTGTGAATCAGTCCACGAATCATTCCAATTTACATTTAACTCTTCATTATTATTAGGTGAGTCAATGGGACTTGTTCTAGAGGTAGACATCTATCACATAATATCAAACACGTTAAGAGATTAATATATCACATAATATTCATATGTTAAAAATATATAGTTTCCAACAAAAATGTTAAGCAATCATTTTTAAAGAAAACACGGTCGAAGTCCAGACTCACTAATGCATCCTAACAAACTCGATAAGACACACTAATGCAAATTTTTCTGGTTCTCTAAGACCAACGCTCGGATACCAACTGAAATGTCCCGTTCTTATTGATTAAAAACGTTCCATATTAATTGATTTCGTTGCGAGGTTTTGACCTCTATATGAGACGTTTTTCAAAGACTGCATTCATTTTAAAACAAACCATAACCTTTATTTCATCAATAAAGGTTTAAAAAGCTTTACGTAGATTATCAAATAATGATAATCTAAAATATCCTGTTTACACACGACCATTACATAATGGTTTACAATACAAATATGTTACAACAAAATAAGTTTCTTGAATGCAGTTTTTACACAATATCATACAAGCATGGACTCCAAATCTCGTCCTTATTTAAGTATGCGACAGCGGAAGCTCTTAATAATCACCTGAGAATAAACATGCTTAAAACGTCAACAAAAAATGTTGGTGAGTTATAGGTTTAACCTATATATATCAAATCATAATAATAGACCACAAGATTTCATATTTCAATACACATCCCATACATAGAGATAAAAATCATTCATATGGTGAACACCTGGTAACCGACATTAACAAGATGCATATATAAGAATATCCCCATCATTCCGGGACACCCTTCGGATATGATATAAATTTCGAAGTACTAAAGCATCCGGTACTTTGGATGGGGTTTGTTAGGCCCAATAGATCTATCTTTAGGATTCGCGTCAATTAGGGTGTCTGTTCCCTAATTCATAGATTACCAGACTTAATAAAAAGGGGCATATTCGATTTCGATAATTCAACCATAGAATGTAGTTTCACGTACTTGTGTCTATTTTGTAAATCATTTATAAAACCTGCATGTATTCTCATCCCAAAAATATTAGATTTTAAAAGTGGGACTATAACTCACTTTCACAGATTTTTACTTCGTCGGGAAGTAAGACTTGGCCACTGTTGATTCACGAACCTATAACAATATATACATATATATTAAAGTATGTTCAAAATATATTTACAACACTTTTAATATATTTTGATGTTTTAAGTTTATTAAGTCAGCTGTCCTCGTTAGTAACCTATAACTAGTTGTCCACAGTTAGATGTACAGAAATAAATCGATAAATATTATCTTGAATCAATCCACGACCCAGTGTATACGTATCTCAGTATTGATCACAACTCAAACTATATATATTTTGGAATCAACCTCAACCCTGTATAGCTAACTCCAACATTCACATATAGAGTGTCTATGGTTGTTCCGAAATATATATAGATGTGTCGACATGATAGGTCGAAACATTGTATACGTGTCTATGGTATCTCAAGATTACATAATATACAATACAAGTTGATTAAGTTATGGTTGGAATAGATTTGTTACCAATTTTCACGTAGCTAAAATGAGAAAAATTATCCAATCTTGTTTTACCCATAACTTCTTCATTTTAAATCCGTTTTGAGTGAATCAAATTGCTATGATTTCATATTGAACTCTATTTTATGAATCTAAACAGAAAAAGTATAGGTTTATAGTCGGGAAAATAAGTTACAAGTCGTTTTTGTAAAGGTAGTCATTTCAGTCGAAAGAACGACGTCTAGATGACCATTTTAGAAAACATACTTCCACTTTGAGTTTAACCATAATTTTTGGATATAGTTTCATGTTCATAATAAAAATCATTTTCTCAGAATAACAACTTTTAAATCAAAGTTTATCATAGTTTTTAATTAACTAACCCAAAACAGCCCGCGGTGTTACTACGACGGCGTAAATCCGGTTTTACGGTGTTTTTCGTGTTTCCAGGTTTTAAATCATTAAGTTAGCATATCATATAGATATAGAACATGTGTTTAGTTGATTTTAAAAGTCAAGTTAGAAGGATTAACTTTTGTTTGCGAACAAGTTTAGAATTAACTAAACTATGTTCTAGTGATTACAAGTTTAAACCTTCGAATAAGATAGCTTTATATGTATGAATCGAATGATGTTATGAACATCATTACTACCTTAATTTCCTTGGATAAACCTAATGGAAAAGAGAAAAATGGATCTAGCTTCAATGGATCCTTGGATGGCTCGAAGTTCTTGAAGCAGAATCATGACACGAAAACAAGTTCAAGTAAGATCATCACTTGAAATAAGATTGTTATAGTTATAGAAATTGAACCAAAGTTTGAATATGATTATTACCTTGTATTAGAATGATAACCTACTGTAAGAAACAAAGATTTCTTGAGGTTGGATGATCACCTTACAAGATTGGAAGTGAGCTAGCAAACTTGAAAGTATTCTTGATTTTATGAAACTAGAACTTTTGGAATTTATGAAGAACACTTAGAACTTGAAGATAGAACTTGAGAGAGATCAATTAGATGAAGAAAATTGAAGAATGAAAGTGTTTTTAGGTGTTTTTGGTCGTTGGTGTATGGATTAGATATAAAGGATATGTAATTTTGTTTTCATGTAAATAAGTCATGAATGATTACTCATATTTTTGTAATTTTATGAGATATTTCATGCTAGTTGCCAAATTATGGTTCCCACATGTGTTAGGTGACTCACATGGGCTGCTAAGAGCTGATCATTGGAGTGTATATACCAATAGTACATACATCTAAAAGCTGTGTATTGTACGAGTACGAATACGGGTGCATACGAGTAGAATTGTTGATGAAACTGAACGAGGATGTAATTGTAAGCATTTTTGTTAAGTAGAAGTATTTTGATAAGTGTATTGAAGTCTTTCAAAAGTGTATAAATACATATTAAAACACTACATGTATATACATTTTAACTGAGTCGTTAAGTCATCGTTAGTCGTTACATGTAAGTGTTGTTTTGAAACCTTTAGGTTAACGATCTTGTTAAATGTTGTTAACTCAATGTTTATAATATCAAATGAGATTTTAAATTATTATATTATCATGATATTATCATGTATGAATATCTCTTAATATGATATATATACATTAAATGTCTTTACAACGATAATCGTTACATATATGTCTCGTTTAAAAATCATTAAGTTAGTAGTCTTGTTTTTACATATGTAGTTCATTGTTAATATACTTTACGATATGTTTTCTTATCATAGTATCATGTTAACTATATATATATATCCATATATATGTCATCATATAGTTTTTACAAGTTTTAACGTTCGTGAATCACCGATCAACTTGGGTGGTCAATTGTCTATATGAAACATATTTCAATTAATCAAGTCTTAACAAGTTTGATTGCTTAACATGTTGGAAACATTTAATCATGTAAATATCAATCTCAATTAATATATATAAACATGGAAAAGTTCGGGTCACTACAATTGTGACGCCCCGTACAAAACCATCGTGTACGACTCGTCCACAACAGGATCTTTACACGGTCAAATACTACATGCTGTTTGAAAACCAGTTTTGCATTTATAAAAAGATAGCGTTTACAAAAGATAACGTGACACAAAGGTCGTTACAAAGTCATTATTTGAAAATAACATAAGTTACGAATGCAAGATAAAAGTTCCATGATTGAGACATCTCTAAGTAATGCAGCGAAAATCTAACACAACAGGTCCATAACAGCAAGTCTATAACACCAAGATAGCAATTCTAACAGCGGAAGCAACATCGTCTAAGCACCTGAGAAATACACGCTTAAAAAGTCAACACGAATGTTGGTGAGCTATAGTTTGTTTGTAATCAGTAAAGTAATGTAGACCACGAGGTTTCAGTGCTTCAACCAGCAGTTTAAATCAGTATGAAAAGTATATGCTTAACCGTGGGCACACGGTAACTAACTTAACGTAATAGTAATACCCCCTAAAAGTACATTTGGCGAGTGCGTATGTCCTCGAAGTATCAAACACCCGTTAAATGCTAGCGCGACTAGCCCGAGTGGGGATGTCAAACTCTATGGATCCATATCTAATATTCGCGTTCACCGGTTCAAAACCAATGATTAAACGTTACCGTGCTAAGGGGAATGTTTATGCCGTTATATAACTCACACATATGTAAAGTTTAAGTACTCGTGTAAAGTAAGTAAAACATAAAAAGCGCATGTATTCTCAGTCTCAAAAATAGTAAAATGTAGTAAGGGATGCTATAACTCACAGTGAATAAGCAGTAAAAGTCGATACGAAACGTATGCAGGTAGTAAGTCGGTCCGAAAGGTCGTCAACCTAAGTCAAAGATCACTAGGTCAGTATGTTGTCCCCATAAGTGTAAAAGTGAATAAATTAAGTTTAAGTATCATCATCGACATCATCATTATCATCATCATTCATCAACACTAAGGTAAGTTTAACAAGAATAGAGATCGAAACAAAAGGCTGACTTCGGACAGCTGTTACGACCTCTATACAAATCGAAAAGACGCGTAGTCAGTGGCCATGGCTCCGTATGTGAGTCCTCTAACAGCTGACCAATTTTCAGAACCTAACTCATCTTCGTTTGACCGTGGCAACGGTTTAAGTGCGAGTAGGTAAGAAATTTCAGCATAACGTTACAAAGGCGTAGTGACTTTCGGAAGGCTATAAATCCTAAACCGTATATCGGATTTAGGCGAGGCCTAAACGAAAAGTCATCTACTCGAAACGAACTATCTGAAAATCAATTTTCCAGAAGTCCAGGAGTCTGATCAGACCCCGAAAAACAGCAAACAAGTGCTCCGGTGGGATTCTTGGTGCTTGATGCTCATCACGGTTCCCATCCTTGATGCTTGTAGCTTCAAGTGTACAACTCATTGATGTGTTAGCATCATTTTGACCTAGGTTCAACCATCAACACACAACTAAGAGTAAATCAATCATTCTACAAGTTTTGAACATCAAGATTGCCTCTTTATTGCATAAATCCAATAAAGCTTCAACCTTTGTCCTTTTTACACAAGTTTATGCATCTCCATCATATGTGATGATGAAGACTTGATCTTTATCATCACAACAAACACAAAAAGGTTCCAAGTAAGTGAGATCTACAATAATAACTTAGATCTCAAGTATTAAGAAAACTCTAAGCTAGAAAGCTTGGATCTTTACAAGATTAATGAGACCATAGGCTAGAAAGCTAAGATCTAATGAAAGTAATGAGACCATAAGTTAAAAAGCTAAGATCTTTAACAAAATAATGAAACCCTAAGCTAGAAAGCTTGGATCTTTAGTGTTCTTGAAGATCCTTAAAGCAAAAGACTAGATCTTCAAGTTACATGAAGATCATAAACACAAGTTTTGATCTTTATAACAAAATAAAGAAATCATAAGCTAGATCTAACAAGTAAATAAAGATTCAAATGAAATGTCCCGTTCATATTGATTATAAACGTTCCATATTAATTGATTTCGTCGCGAGGTTTTGACCTCTATATGAGACGTTTTTCAAAGACTGCATTCATTTTTAAAACAACCATAACCTTTATTTTATCGATAAAGGTTTAAAAAGCATTACATAGATTATCAAATAATGATAATCTAAAATATACCGTTTACACACGACCATTACATAATGGTTTACAATATGAATATATTACATTAAAAATAAGTTTCTTGAATGCAGTTTTACATAATATCATACAAGCATGGACTCCAAATCTTGTCCTTATTTTAGTATGCAACAGCGGAAGCTCTTAATAATCACCTGAGAATAAACATGCTTAAAACATCAACAAAAATGTTGGTGAGTTATAGGTTTAACCTATATATTATCAAATCATAATAATAGACCACAAGATTTCATATTTCAATACATCCCATACATAGAGATAAAAATCATTCATACGGTGAACACCTGGTAACCGACATTAACAAGATGCATATAAGAATATCCCCATCATTCCGGGACATCCATCGGACATGATATAAAAACTCGAAGTACTAAAGCATCCGCTACAACGGATGGGGTTTGTTGGACCCAATAGATCTATCTTTAGGATTCGCGTCAATTAGTAGACTGGTTTACTAATTCTTAGGTTACCAAGTAAAAGGGGCATATTCGGCTTCGATCGTTCAACCATAGAAAGTAGTTTCATGTGCTTGTGTCTATTTTGTAAAACATTTATAAAGTTGCATGTATTCTCATCCCAAAAATATTAGATTTTAAAAGTGGGACTATAACTCACTTTCACAGATTTTTACTTCGTCGGGAAGTAAGACTTGGCCACTGGTCGATTCACGAACCTATAACAAATATGTACATATATATCAAAGTATGTTCAAAATATATTTACAACATTTCTAATACGTTTTAATGTTTTAAGTTTATTAAGTTAGCTGTCCTCGTTAGTAACCTACAACTAATTGTCCATAGTTAGATGTACAGAAATAAATTGATATATATTATCTTGACCCAATCCACGACCCAGTGTATACACGTCTCAGGCTAGATCACAACTCAAAGTATATATATTTTTGGAATCAACCTCAACCCTGTATAGCTAACTCCAACATTACTGCATATAGAGTGTCTATGGTTGTTCCAAATAATATATATAGATGGATCGATATGATATGTCAAAATATTTGTATACATGTCTATGGTATCCCAAGATTACATAATATATTATAATATATGTATTATACAGTATAAGTTAGCTAGGATATGATTAATATAGATTTGTTACCAATTTTCACGTAGCTACAACAAGTAAAAATATCCAATCTTGTTTTACCCATAACTTCTTCGTTTTAAATCCGTTTTGAGTGAATCCAATTGCTATGGTTTCATATTGAACTTAAGTTTATGAATATATATAAGAAAAAGTATAAGAGTATAGTCAGAAATACAGGTTACAAGTCGTTTTTGTAAAGGTAGTCATTTCAGTCGAAAGAACGACGTCTAGATGACCATTTTGGAAAACATACTTCCACTTTGAGTTTAATCATGATTTTTGGATATAGTTTCATGTTCATAAGAAAAATCATTTTCCCAGAAGAAAAACTTTTAAATCAAAGTTTATCATAGTTTTTAATTAACTAACCCAAAACAGCCTGCGGTGTTACTACGACGGCGTATATCCAGTTTTACGGTATTTTTCGTGTTTTCAGGTTTTAAATCATTAAGTTAGCATATAATATAGATATAAAACATGTGTCTAGTTGATTTTAAAAGTCAATTTAGAAGGATTAACTTTTGTTTGCGAACAAGTTTAGAATTAACTAAACTATGTTCTAGTGATTTCAAGTTTAAACCTTCGAATAAGGTAGTTTTATATATATGAATTGAATGATGTTATGAACATCATTACTACCTCAAGTTTTGTGGATAAACCTACTGAAAGTGAGAAAAATAGATCTAGCTTCAAAGGATCCTTGGATGACTTGAAAGTTCTTGAAGCAGAATCATGACACGAAAACAAGTTCAAGTAAGATTTCCACTCGAAATAAGATTGTTATAGTTATAGAAATTGAATCAAAGTTTGAATATGAGTATTACCTTGTATTAGAAAGATATCTTAATGTAAATAAGAAAGATTTCTTGAGGTTGGATGATCACTTTACAAGATTGGAAGTAAGCTAGCAAACTTGGAAGTATTCCTGATTTTATGAAACTAGAACTTATAGAATTTATGAAGAACACTTAGAACTTGAAGATAGAACTTAAGAGAGATCAATTTGATGAAGAAAATTGAAGAATGAAAGTGTTTGTAGGTGTTTTTGGTCGTTGGTATATGGATTAGATATAAAGGATGTGTAATTTTGTTTACATGTAAATAAGTCATGAATGATTAGTAATATTTTTGTAATTTTATGAGATATTTCATGCTAGTTGTCAAATGATGGTTCCCACATGTGTTAGGTGACTCACATGGGCTACTAAGAGCTGATTATTGGAGTGTATATACCAATAGTACATACATCTAAAAGCTGTGTATTGTACGAGTACGAATACGGGTGCATACGAGTAGAATTGTTGATGAAACTGAACGAGGATGTAATTGTAAGCATTTTTGTTAAGTAGAAGTATTTTGATAAGTGTCTTGAAGTCTTTGAAAAGTGTATGAATACATATTAAAACACTACATGTATATACATTTTAACTGAGTCGTTAAGTCATCGTTAGTCGTTACATGTAAATGTTGTTTTGAAACCTTTAGGTTAACGATCTTGTTAAATGTTGTTAACTCATTGTTTATTATATTTAAAGAGATGTTAAATTATTACATTATCATGATATTATGATATATTAATATATCTTAGTATGATATATATACAGTTAAATGTTGTTACAACGATAATCGTTACATATATGTCTCGTTTCGAAATCAATAAGTTAGTAGTCTTGTTTTTACATATGTAGTTCATTGTTAATACACTTAATGACATGTTTACTTATCATTTATAATGATTAAACATAGTGTATCAATATCTTAATATGATTCATATGTATTTAGTAAGACGTTGTTATAACGATAATCGTTATATATATCGTTTCGAGTTTCTTAATTCAATAAACTCAATTTTATGTATATAACTTATTGTTAAAATATCTAATGAGATACTTACTTATCATAATATCATGTTAACTATATATATAATCATATATATGTCATCATATAGTTTTTACAAGTTTTAACGTTCGTGAATCACCTGTCAACTTGGGTGGTCAATTGTCTATATGAAACCTATTTAAATTAATCAAGTCTTAACAAGTTTGATAGCTTAACATGTTGGAAACACTTACTCATATAAATAACAATTTCATTTAATATATATAAACATGGAAAAGTTCGGGTCACTACATCAAAGCTAGAAAGCTTGAATCTTTCATGTTCTTGAAGGATTCAAACCCAAGTTTGAATCTACAAGATATAACAAGATCAAAAGCTAAAAGCTAGATCCTTACATGATGATGATGATGTCGACATTTAGAAGAGAAGAAGAAGAAGAAGAAGAAGAAGAAGAAGAAGAAGAAGAAGAAGAAGAAGAAGAAGAAGAAGAAGAAGAAGAAGAAGAAGAAGAAGAAGAAGAAGAAAATTTAATACTTATACTTTTTAGAGTGAGAAAGACTAGAGAGAAAATAAGAGAGTAAGTGTGTGTAAACTGTGAATGAGATCAAGTGTGAAATGGGTGAGCTAAGGCTTGTATTTATAGTGGAAATAGGTGTGGGGAGGCCCTCATGGCCGTTGGTTTTGGGGGGAACAAGTGGGGGACAACTTTTGCTTTTTGGTTAATGGTTGTCTAAAGTTGGTGCTTATGTTAGGATCTCATGCAACATTAAGGATAATGGTAAGCAAAATGCTAGTATGTTGGCTCTTATAAATGGGCATTTGTCTTACATATAAATGGGTCATTATCCACTAATAATTAGGCTAATTAAATAGTCTACTAGCTAGAGTAGGGTGGGCTAAAGTCCAACAAGGTAGAAAGTCAAACAAGACTAACTAGTGTGTTCTAGTAAATTACTAAGCGTAATTAAGCATCCAAAAACCAAGTAATTGTTATTATAAAATAACAATTAGTGTTACGTAGTCATAATATTCCGATTATGACCAAAGTTAAACTTGTACCAAGTACATAGCTCGTTTCAATCGTCAAATGACACCAACGGTCGTAAAAGCATTCGGGGATCAAGTTAAGTGATTACACACTTAATAGCACGTCATAAGATATTAATGAAAGTAGTTAATCATTAAATAAGATCCTAGAGCATAAACTAGCTCGGTACTCACATATACGCAGTTTCGTGAAAGCACAAAGAACAAAAGCAAGTCGAAAAAGCCGGGTCGTTACATTACCCACCTGTTAAAGAAAATTTCGTCCCGAAATTTTGAGGAGTGACCAAAAATGGTAGCGAATTTGAAGAAGGGGGTGCGTATCAAAGTTTCGAGAGACTCATAGCTGAGAAGTGAGTTATTTGCCTTGAAAGGTACTTGGGCACATAAAAGTAAGAATAGGTATATGCCATTAATTAAGTCTCTTGTCCTAAGAGATCAACAAATTTATTTCGTTTCTTGCTAAAACAAATATGTCATCCAAATATATATCCACAAAAAGAAAGATGATGTTTTTAGCCCTACAGGCATCTTCAGTAAGCTGGATGTATGAAATGCATCATGAATGTTACCAAACTCTTCTGAAACATTGAGCGCTTATGTCGCAATACAAAGCTGACAGGTAGAATGAAAAACATGGTGATCATAACCATGTGATTTGATGTCTGGATAGTGTTAGCCGTAAGTTTTACTAACCCCTTGATTTCGGGAGGAGACCATAGGCATAAAGAACCCGATATTTAAGAACGTTTGTTCAATTTAATGAATTGAAATTTTAGCCGAAAGTGACATATCAGACTTACATGCAATGCCAGCCATAATTATTTATAGTGTCTTCAGGATGGTCTGAATGAGCAATGAAGGATATCACTCAGTTTACCATACTGCAGGTGAACTTATCCTTAGATGGAATGAAAGCATAGTTCCATAATGTAACCTTATCCTTTCAGTTTCATGTTGAAGTAGGGTTAACATTAACTTAGAGCAACATATAGTTGCAACCAACGAAGGAAGGAATATATAGAGTAACCACATTAGTGTCGTAGATGTTTTAAGCAGTCCCCTTCTAAGAGGATAACAAGATTCATAGATTCCTAAAGTATTTTACATTACATTTTCGAAAGAGAATTGCACGATGGGTGTGATCTATGAACGAGAGTGAATTCTTCGATCGATTCGTTCTGAATTTATCCTTATACTTAAGGGGATGCGCGGATGAGAAGATACGTGAACTCTTTGAAATGTCCCGTTCTTATTGATTAAAAACGTTCCATATTAATTGATTTCGTTGCGAGGTTTTGACCTCTATATGAGACGTTTTTCAAAGACTGCATTCATTCTAAAACAAACCATAACCTTTATTTCATCAATAAAGGTTTAAAAAGCTTTACTTAGATTATCAAATAATGATAATCTAAAATATCCTGTTTACACACGACCATTACATAATGGTTTACAATACAAATATGTTACAACAAAATAAGTTTCTTGAATGCAGTTTTTACACAACATCATACAAGCATGGACTCCAAATCTCGTCCTTATTTAAGTATGCGACAGCGGAAGCTCTTAATAATCACCTGAGAATAAACATGCTTAAAACGTCAACAAAAAATGTTGGTGAGTTATAGGTTTAATCTATATATATCAAATCATAGTAATAGACCACAAGATTTCATATTTCAATACACATCCCATACATAGAGATAAAAATCATTCATATGGTGAACACCTGGTAACCGACATTAACAAGATGCATATATAAGAATATCTCCATCATTCCGGGACACCCTTCGAATATGATATAAATTTCGAAGTACTAAAGCATCCGGTACTTTGGATGGGGTTTGTTAGGCCCAATAGATCTATCTTTAGGATTCGCGTCAATTAGGGTGTCTGTTCCCTAATTCTTAGATTACCAGACTTAATAAAAAGGGGCATATTCGATTTCAATAATTCAACCATAGAATGTAGTTTCACGTACTTGTGTCTATTTTGTAAATCATTTATAAAACCTGCATGTATTCTCATCCCAAAAATATTAGATTTTAAAAATGGGACTATAACTCACTTTCACAGATTTTTACTTCGTCGAGAAGTAAGACTTGGCCACTGGTTGATTCACGAACCTATAACAATATATACATATATATCAAAGTATGTTCAAAATATATTTACCACACTTTTAATATATTTTGATGTTTTAAGTTTATTAAGTCAACTGTCCTCGTTAGTAACCTACTACTAGTTGTCCACAGTTAGATGTATAGAAATAAATCGATAAATATTATCTTGAATCAATCCACGACCCAGTGTATACGTATCTCAGTATTGATCACAACTCAAACTATATATATTTTGGAATCAACCTCAACCCTGTATAGCTAACTCCAACATTCACATATAGAGTGTCTATGGTTGTTCCGAAATATATATATAGATGTGTCGACATGATAGGTCGAAACATTGTATACGTGTCTATGCTATCTCAAGATTACATAATATACAATACAAGTTGATTAAGTTATGGTTGGAATAGATTTGTTACCAATTTTCACGTAGCTAAAATGAGAAAAATTATCCAATCTTGTTTTACCCATAACTTCTTCATTTTAAATCCGTTTTGAGTGAATCAAATTGCTATGGTTTCATATTGAACTCTATTTTATGAATCTAAACAGAAAAAGTATAGGTTTATTGTCGAAAAAATAAGTTACAAGTCGTTTTTGTAAAGGTAGTCATTTCAGTCGAAAGAACGACGTCTAAATGACCATTTTAGAAAACATACTTCCACTTTGAGTTTAACCATAATTTTTGGATATAGTTTCATGTTCATAATAAAAATCATTTTCTCAGAATAACAACTTTTAAATCAAAGTTTATAATAGTTTTTAATTACCTAACCCAAAACAGCCCGCGGTGTTACTACGACGGCGTAAATCCGGTTTTACGGTATTTTTCGTGTTTCCAGGTTTTAAATCATTAAGTTAGCATATCATATAGATATATAACATGTGTTTAGTTTATTTTAAAAGTCAAGTTAGAAGGATTAACTTTTGTTTGCGAACAAGTTTAGAATTAACTAAACTATGTTCTAGTGATTACAAGTTTAAACCTTCGAATAAGATAGCTTTATATGTATGAATCGAATGATGTTATGAACATCATTACTACCTTAAGTTCCTTGGATAAACCTACTGGAAAAGAGAAAAATGGATCTAGCTTCAACGGATTCTTGGATGGCTCGAAGTTCTTAAAGCAGAATCATGACACGAAAACAAGTTCAAGTAAGATCATCACTTGAAATAAGATTGTTATAGTTATAGAAATTGAACCAAAGTTTGAATATGATTATTACCTTGTATTAGAATGATAACCTACTGTAAGAAACAAAGATTTCTTGAGGTTGGATGATCACCTTACAAGATTGGAAGTGAGCTATCAAACTTGAAAGTATTCTTGATTTTATGTAACTAGAACTTGTAGAATATATGAAGAACACTTAGAACTTGAAGATAGAACTTGAGAGAGATCAATGAGATGAAGAAAATTGAAGAATGAAAGTGTTTGTAGATGTTTTTGGTCGTTGGTGTATGGATTAGATATAAAGGATATGTAATTTTGTTTTCATGTAAATAAGTCATGAATGATTACTCATATTTTTGTAATTTTATGAGATATTTCATGCTAGTTGCCAAATTATGGTTTCCACATGTGTTAGGTGACTCACATGGGCTGCTAAGAGCTGATCATTGGAGTGTATATACCAATAGTACATACATCTAAAAGCTGTGTATTGTACGAGTACGAATACGGGTGCATACGAGTAGAATTGTTGATGAAACTGAACGAGGATGTAATTGTAAGCATTTTTGTTAAGTAGAAGTATTTTGATAAGTGTATTGAAGTCTTTAAAAAGTGTATAAATATATATTAAAACACTACATGTATATACATTTTAACTGAGTCGTTAATTCATCGTTAGTCGTTACATGTAAGTGTTGTTTTGAAACCTTTAGGTTAACGATCTTGTTAAATGTTGTTAACCCAATGTTTATAATATCAAATGAGATTTTAAATTATTATATTATCATGATATTATCATGTATGAATATCTCTTAATATGATATATATACATTAAATGTCTTTACAACGATAATCGTTACATATATGTCTCGTTTAAAAATCATTAAGTTAGTAGTCTTGTTTTTACATATGTAGTTCATTGTTAATATACTTAATGATATGTTTACTTATCATAGTATCATGTTAACTATATATATATCCATATATATGTCATCATATAGTTTTTACAAGTTTTAACGTTCGTGAATCACCGGTCAACTTGGGTGGTCAATTGTCTATATGAAACATATTTCAATTAATCAAGTCTTAACAAGTTTGATTGCTTAACATGTTGGAAACACTTAATCATGTAAATAACAATTTCATTTAATATATATATAAACATGGAAAAGTTCGGGTCACTACAGTACCTACCCGTTAAATAAATTTCGTCCCGAAATTTTAAGCTGTTGAAGGTGTTGACGAATCTTCTGGAAATAGATGCGGGTATTTCTTCTTCATCTGATCTTCACGCTCCCAGGTGAACTCGGGTCCTCTACGAGCATTCCATCGAACCTTAACAATTGGTATCTTGTTTTGCTTAAGTCTTTTAACCTCACGATCCATTATTTCGACGGGTTCTTCGATGAATTGAAGTTTTTCGTTGATTTGGATTTCATCTAACGGAATAGTGAGATCTTCTTTAGCAAAACATTTCTTCAAATTCGAGACGTGGAAAGTGTTATGTACAGCCGCGAGTTGTTGAGGTAACTCAAGTCGGTAAGCTACTGGTCCGACACGATCAATAATCTTGAATGGTCCAATAAACCTTGGATTTAATTTCCCTCGTTTACCAAATCGAAAAACACCTTTCCAAGGTGCAACTTTAAGCATGACCATCTCTCCAATTTCAAATTCTATATCTTTTCTTTTAATGTCAGCGTAGCTCTTTTGTCGACTTTGGGAGGTTTTCAACCGTTGTTGAATTTGGATGATCTTCTCGGTAGTTTCTTGTATAATCTCCGGACCCGTAATCTGTCTATCCCCCACTTCACTCCAACAAATCGGAGACCTGCACTTTCTACCATAAAGTGCTTCAAACGGCGCCATCTCAATGCTTGAATGGTAGCTGTTGTTGTAGGAAAATTCTGCTAATGGTAGATGTCGATCCCAACTGTTTCCGAAATCAATAACACATGCTCGTAGCATGTCTTCAAGCGTTTGTATCGTCCTTTCGCTCTGCCCATCAGTTTGTGGATGATAGGCAGTACTCATGTCTAGACGAGTTCCTAATGCTTGCTGTAATGTCTGCCAGAATCTTGAAATAAATCTGCCATCCCTATCAGAGATAATAGAGATTGGTATTCCATGTCTGGAGACGACTTCCTTCAAATACAGTCGTGCTAACTTCTCCATCTTGTCATCTTCTCTTATTGGCAGGAAGTGTGCTGATTTGGTGAGACGATCAACTATTACCCAAATAGTATCAAAACCACTTGCAGTCCTTGGCAATTTAGTGATGAAATCCATGGTAATGTTTTCCCATTTCCATTCCGGGATTTCGGGTTGTTGAAGTAGACCTGATGGTTTCTGATGCTCAGCTTTGACCTTAGAACACGTCAAACATTCTCCTACGTATTTAGCAACATCGGCTTTCATACCCGGCCACCAAAAATGTTTCTTGAGATCCTTGTACATCTTCTCCGTTCCAGGATGTATTGAG
The DNA here is from genome assembly GCF_046630445.1 of Rutidosis leptorrhynchoides. NCBI lineage: Eukaryota > Viridiplantae > Streptophyta > Magnoliopsida > Asterales > Asteraceae > Rutidosis > Rutidosis leptorrhynchoides. Next base: position 34,794,026 of record NC_092338.1, read on the forward strand.
TATCTGGTTTTATGAGCTTCTCTAAGTACCATTTCTCTCATATCTCCAAATTTTGGTACCCAAATCCTTTCAGCCCTATACCGGGTCCCGTCTTCCTGAATAATAAGATGCTTCTCTGATCCTTTGGGTATTTCATCCTTTAAATTTCCCTCTTTTAAAACTCCTTGTTGCGCCTCCTTTATTTGAGTAGTAAGGTTATTATGAATCATTATATTCATAGATTTTACTCGAATGGGTTCTCTGTCCTTCCTGCTCAAGGCATCGGCTACCACATTTGCCTTCCCCGGGTGGTAACGAATCTCAAAGTCGTAATCATTCAATAATTCAATCCATCTACACTGCCTCATATTCAGTTGTTTCTGATTAAATATGTGTTGAAGACTTTTGTGGTCGGTATATATAATACTTTTGACCCCATATAAGTAGTGCCTCCAAGTCTTTAATGCAAAAACAACCGCGCCTAATTCCAAATCATGCGTCGTATAATTTTGTTCGTGAATCTTCAATTGTCTAGACGCATAAGCAATCACCTTCGTTCGTTGCATTAATACACAACCGAGACCTTGCTTTGATGCGTCACAATAAATCACAAAATCATCATTCCCTTCAGGCAATGCCAATATAGGTGCCGTAGTTAGCTTTTTCTTCAATAACTGAAACGCTTTCTCTTGTTCATCATTCCATTCAAATTTCTTCCCTTTATGCGTTAATGCAGTCAAGGGTTTTGCTATTCTGGAAAAGTCTTGGATGAACCTTCTGTAGTAACCAGCTAGTCCTAAAAACTGGCGTATGTGTTTCGGAGTTTTCGGGGTTTCCCACTTTTCAACAGTTTCTATCTATGCCGGATCCACCTTAATACCTTCTTTGTTCACTATGTGACCGAGGAATTGAATTTCTTCCAACCAAAATACACACTTTGAAACTTAGCGTACAATTCTTCCTTCCTCAATACTTCTAACACCTTTCTCAAATGTTCATCGTGTTCTTGGTCATTCTTTGAGTAAATAAGTATGTCATCAATGAAAACAATGACAAACTTGTCAAGGTATGGTCCACACACTCGGTTCATAAGGTCCATGAACACAGCTGGTGCATTATTTAAACCAAACGGCATGACCATAAACTTGTAATGACCGTAACGTGTTCTGAAAGCAGTCTTTGGAATATCATCTTCTTTCACCCGCATTTGATGATACCCGGAACGTAAGTCAATCTTTGAATAAACAGACGAGCCTTGTAGTTGATCAAATAAGTCGTCGATTCTCGGTAGTGGGTAGCGGTTCTTGATGGTAAGTTTGTTCAACTCTCGGTAGTCGATACACAACCTGAATGTACCATCTTTCTTCTTGACAAACAAAACAGGAGCTCCCCACGGTGATGTGCTTGGTCGAATGAAACCACGCTCTAAAAGTTCTTGTAATTGGCTTTGCAGTTCTTTCATCTCGCTGGGTGCGAGTCTGTAAGGAGCACGAGCTATTGGTGCAGCTCCTGGTACAAGATCTATTTGAAATTCAACAGATCGATGTGGGGGTAATCCCGGTAATTCTTTCGGAAATACATCGGGAAATTCTTTTGCAATGGGAACATCATTGATGCTCTTTTCTTCAGTTTGTACTTTCTCGACGTGTGCTAGAACAGCATAGCAACCTTTTCTTATTAGTTTTTGTGCCTTCAAATTACTAATAAGATGTAGCTTCGTGTTGCCCTTTTCTCCGTACACCATTAAGGGTTTTCCTTTTTCTCGTATAATGCGAATTGCATTTTTGTAACAAACGATCTCTGCTTTCACTTCTTTCAACCAGTCCATACCGATTATCACATCAAAACTCCCTAACTCTACTGGTATCAAATCAATCTTAAATGTTTCGCTAACCAGTTTAATTTCTCGATTCCGACATATATTATCTGCTGAAATTAATTTACCATTTGCTAATTCGAGTAAAAATTTACTATCTAAAGGCGTCAATGGACAACTTAATTTAGCACAAAAATCTCTACTCATATAGCTTCTATCCGCACCCGAATCAAATAAAACGTAAGCAGATTTATTGTCAATAAGAAACGTACCCGTAACAAGCTCCGGGTCTTCCTGTGCCTCTGCCGCATTAATATTGAAAACTCTTCCGCGGCCTTGTCCATTCGTGTTCTCCTGGTTCGGGCAATTTCTAATAATGTGGCCCGGTTTTCCACATTTATAACAAACTACATTGGCATAACTTGCTCCGACACTACTTGCTCCGCCATTACTCGTTCCGACACCATTTGTTCCTTTCGTTCTATTAACCCCTGGTCCGTAGACCTCACACTTCGCCGCGCTATGACCATTTCTTTTACACTTGTTGCAAAATTTGGTGCAGAACCCCGAGTGATACTTTTCACACCTTTGGCATAGCTGCTTCTGATTGTTGTTGTTGTTGCGGTTATTGTTGTTGTTGGGATGATTGTTGTAGTTGCTGTTATTGTTGTTGTTGTTGTTGTTGTTGTTATTGTTGTTGTTAGGCCGTTTGTTGTAGTTGCGATTGATGTTGCGATTGTTGCGATTATTGTTGTAATTGCTGTTGTTGCTGTATTGGTGATTCTTATCACCGTTTTCCTCCCACTTTCTTTTGACTTGCTTCACATTGGCCTCTTCAGCAGTCTGTTCTTTAATTCTTTCTCCAATCTGGTTCACTAGTTTGTGAGCCATTCTACATGCCTGTTGTATGGAGGCGGGCTCGTGTGAACTTATATCTTCTTGGATTCTTTCCGGTAATCCTTTCACAAACGCGTCGATCTTCTCTTCCTCATCTTCGAATGCTCCCGGACACAATAGGCACAATTCTATGAATCGTCTTTCATACGTGGTAATATCAAATCCTTGGGTTCGTAACCCTCTAAGTTCTGTCTTGAGCTTATTGACCTCGGTTCTGGGACGGTACTTCTCGTTCATCAAGTGCTTGAATGCTGACCACGGTAGTGCGTACGCATCGTCTTGTCCCATTTGCTCTAGATAGGTATTCCACCATGTTAACGCAGAACCTGTGAAGGTATGCGTAGCGTACTTCACTTTGTCCTCTTCAGTACACTTACTTATGGCAAACACCGATTCGACCTTCTCGGTCCACCGTTTCAATCCGATCGGTCCTTCGGTTCCATCAAATTCCAAAGGTTTGCAGGCAGTGAATTCTTTGTAGGTGCATCCTACACGATTTCCTGTACTGCTAGATCCAAGGTTATTGTTGGTATGTAGCGCAGCCTGTACTGCGGCTATGTTTGAAGCTAGAAAAGTACGGAATTCCTCTTCATTCATATTCACGGTGTGTCGAGTAGTCGGTGCCATTTTGTAACGACCCTACTTTTTCCGTTATCTTTTGCCGTTAATTATTTAACGACCGTTAATTATTTTTCGTGCCACGTCATTTCTATGACCTATATTATTATTTTTGTAATAATATATTAATTATTATGTGTTATATGAATATTTGTATTCATATCTTTAATTGTACGTTTCTACGTGTCGCGGATTTCTATCCGGCGAATCTTTTCGGTTTTCAAACCAACGGTCGAACTTTTGGAATTTTTAAGTCCTAATTATTTTAAATATGATATTTTGATGTCATATGATTATATATAGTGTTTATATATTTTATTCGTCGCGTATTTATTATCTCTTCGAAAAATCAATCGCGTAGCGGCGTTTTCGCGTTTCGGGTTTTGTTCGGGCGTTCGGGCCACTAGGATTTTGTCATTTATCAAATTGGGCCACTATGGGGCCCACCCCATTCAGTTCTTGGCCGAAATTGTCAAGGAAGGGGGTATACCCCTTTCATTTTTGCAATTCTCCTCATTTTCACATTTTATTCCTAATTTTATCAACCCTAAAATTCATTTGGTGCTCTCTCCTCTTCTCCCTCCCTAGCCGTCACCACCACCACCATAATCCATCATCATCTTCATCAAATAATACTTGGATCAAGAAATCATTCACATATTCGGATTCTACACAACGATCTCTACGCGTTCATATTACTTGATTGTTGATTAGGGTATAAACCCTAACCCTAGATTTTCAATTTTTCAATTATTTTTCTGTTTTTACATGTTATATTGATAGTATGATGATAATATGTTATTGTATTGTTGATTGTATGCGTAGAATTGCTCGATTGCATATTTTTTCGGTTTGATAAAATTGGGACAGCAGCTTTTTCGTGTGTTTCTGATATTGTAACTGATGTTGATCATAAAATAAAGTATATAAATGAGTTCCTCTCATCAAGACATTAATTTTAGACTCCGGATTCATATCATTTCGATTCCCGGAGCCCTAGATACGAGCAAAGTGGTATTTTGTTAAGATTGAAATGTGATTTTGGTATGAACCAGGTTTGGTCCGACTTTGTGACCATATTTGGTGACTTTAGGGTGTGTTAGTGTGTTAGGACTGATGGTGGGGCGAACTTTCATGTTCGGGTCATCTCAATCCGAGCCACGAATCACCCGTTACATCTAAAACACGTTTTTGATTGAATTGAAGTTCCAAGTAGTGTATTGGCTGTATATCACGACTTGTGGGCTGTTCATGGTGTGTTCTTGAGTGTACCAAAGTGTCGGGTGGTTTGCTTAGGCGGAGATATATGTAAGGCTCGCCGAAAACCGACACCCGGGGCTCAGGATACGACCCGATGAACTTTTGATTTAAAACTTGGGATTTATTATTAAACTTATGATATAAATAATGGATTTCATTATCATTTAATTACTTATGATATAAAAAGTAATTATTATTATTATTTAAGACTTATGATATATATTTATTATATCATTTAATTAATACTTATGATTTAATTAACATTTTAATTAAACTTGTGATTAATAATACTTTCATTATTAATGGAAAATACTTATGATAAGTATTAAACTTATATTATGAGATTATTATAATAAGACTTATAATAAGGATTAATTTATTTATTTAATTATTATAAGGCTTAGTTATTATTTAATTATAATTTAATTATTAAATACTTATGATTTAATGATTATAATTAGAAACTTATGATATGATTAATAATTCATTATTAATTAATAATACTTATGATATAATTTAAAATTTATTATTAATGAATAATTCTTATATTATGACTAATATTTAATTAATTAATTAAATACTTATGTTATATTAATTATATCATTTAAACTTATATTAACTTTAATAATTCATTTTAATTTAATTAAACTTATGTTATGACATAATTAGACATATTTAACTTTAATAAACGTTATAACTTACATTATTATTATAACTTACACTTTTAAAATTAATGTTGACTATGTTTGACCAAGGTTGACTTTTGAGTTGACTTTCGGTTGACTTTGACTTTCAGTTGACTTCTGTTGACTTTCTAAATAAGGAAACTTTCCTAACTTAAAACTTTCTAAAAATAGAAACTTTCTAAATTTGGAAACTTTCCAAAAATAGAAACTTTCCAAAAATAGAAACTTTCCTAAAATAGAAACTTTCCAAAAATGGAAACCTGCTAAAAATAGAAACTTTCTAAAAATAGAAAGTGTGTGTCCGTACACTGTTCCGATCAAACCGATGCATGTTGAGTATTGTTCTATGTCTACTTGCAACATGTACAATAGCTATCATACTAAGACTTGACCTAAGTTAGTTATTTATATCGACCTGCTTTATTTATAGGTCGGCGTTGTGATCATTCATGATCACTTTACTTCATTTGCTGTTCGCATAATTGTGTGGTTACTTCGTTTGCTAATAAGGTGAGTTATAGTCCCATTTTCTATTTTAAATCTTTTGGGATGAGAATACATGCAATTTATTTTATATTTTGGACATAAGTGGATGTTGGTTTAAATTATTCATTGTGAGTTGAACAAAAATATTCCCTAGTCTGGTAACTGTAATCACTGGTTTCTACTGGTGAACGCGAATCCTATGGATAGATCTATCGGGTTTGACAACCCCATTTCGAGCTAGTCGCGCTAGCAATTTGTTATCGGAATGTTTAGTACTTCGTATTTTGTTGTAGATACACTTGTTCGGTGTATATTATTTATTGTGTTTGGCAAGGGTAAATAAAGGGTTAAGTGGTTACCAGGTGGCTCACGGAAAATGGAATAATGTTTTGTTATATGTTTTCTAGCATATAATTTGGTGGTTTAAAAAGGGACTTTTATGTGTCCAAACATAAATTTTTATTGTTTAAATTAAATATTGTTTGCAATATTAAACCTATAATTCACTCAACATTTTTGTTGACAGTTACTCGCATGTTTTATTCTCAGGTTCATGATTGATTGCTTCCGCTGTGCTTAGAGAGTCTGCATATTTATGATGGCAGCTTTTGTTAAACATTAACTTGCATTCTATTTTGTTACATTAAAAAGTGGTTGTTTGTTGACTTTATTTTGGTCAACTTTTGGTTAAAGTATTATTGTATACTTTTTATAAACTTATACATTTTAGTAGATTTCCTTTATAGGAAATCATTTTTAAATAAAGAATGCAAGGTTGTTTTATTAAATTCATATAGAGTTTCGATCAAGCTGTGGGACCAAGTGACGGAGCCGTTAAGTGTTTTGACGGAGTCGTCATAGTTGGTATCATAGCTCTGGTTGTAGGGAATTAGGCTGCATTGATGTCGTTACCCGAGTCAATAGGGTGCATTAGTGAGTCTAGTCTACAGCCCGGCCTATTATATATTACTATATGTGATTATTTGTATCGTATTGGTATGTATATTGTTGTCATACATACATTTCTATTATGTTCTGAATCCGGGAGGAACTCCCATTCCGATTTAAACGTATTCTCCGACTCATGCGAGTTCATCTTTTAAAGGAACACCTCGGTTAGTGAAACCGAGGGGGTGTCATTCTTGACTTCTGGAATTCTCGACATTTCTATGTCATAATTAGTGTTTATTGATATAACGTTTAAGTTACATTACGTGTTCTAGAATTCTCGGCATTTCTATGTCATCTATTATGGTTATGTATATAACGTTTGAGTTATATTACGCGAGATGTCATTCTTGACTTCTAAATGCTCGGCATTTCAATGTCAGCTATTATGTTTAGGTATATAACATTTTTGTTATATTACGTGCATTTGTGCCGTTGTGCCTATGTGCTTTGGTTGTTGAAACGGAAAACGTCATCCTTGACTTTTAGAGATTCTTGGTACTTCGAAGACATTTTCATGTCACCATTACTCCTATTCATTACTTTCGATGTCTTTGTCTCTTGTGCTATCCTTAGCACATTGTTAAGAAATTGTTTTAGGGAAATTGTGTTGAAATTCGAGGTTGACCACGTGTCCTGACCTTATGTAGTGATATTGGAATGGAACTATGAGTTAGTGAAATATAATGGCGTCAGGCCAACGTGATTATATTACGTTAATTCATAAAAAGTCCCAATATTGTGACATGAGGAATAGAAAGCGAGTCAGAGAAAATTTATACACCACTCATTCGGAAATTCTAACGTTGTTACATGAGTAAGGAAGATACTCATTATCTTATTTGTTGATATACGAGAGACTCGTCTTAACTGAACTACTTACCCTATGTTTTGTCATTCATAACTCGCTTGTTAGTGACAGCTTCGCACGTGAAGAGTTTTGGCCCAAGGACTTATGTCCTGACAATAGTCAAAACAATATTTAACTCATTGGTTTTCATGACCTCGTAGCATTTATTGATTAGATGTCGCAAGACGATTCAAGTCCATCACCCGAGCTTTAACGATCTTACTTCAACTCGTAACCTCTGTAATGCGGATACCCTGCTTTTCATTAAAAATTTTACACATTTGTGCAATTGGGCGGTTCTCACGAGATTTATGGGCGAATAGAAGTAATGAAATATTTTGTCATGTATACTATTTATAAAATCATATATGTACGTATGAATTCAAATGGACTAATTTACCCTTACCTATTTTGGCTATTATACACTAAATTATACCTTCAAAATTATTTTAAAAACCACTCTTGTTGAGTTGTTTAGTTAACTCAAATTGATTTACGTAAAATGGTACACGTTGTACATACTTCTAAATTTACTAAGAGCTTCGTTCCATTTATGGGGTTACATCAGACGTTTCAAGCTTTTTCAAAACTCCTTTGATTGATTACATTAGAATTTTTGCATTACTCTACCGAGTGTTTGGATCACAGTTCTCCTCATCCTCAGTTTAAGGATGAAACTTACCATTAAGTCCATTGATAGAAATTCTTACACCAGTTTGGATGCCGGTTTTATAAAATTTTTTGGAAAGTCTTTGCGCTCATAGAATTTTCCCTCTTATGGTTGGACATGGCCGAAACGCAGACCGATAAATCAAGTTTTTGGGGTACACTCGATGGTCACCTTATTGTAGAAAAGGCGCTAGGTGGGTTTCTACCCCAACTGTTGTTATAATGGGTATCATGGATATATATTACTCTAGACCGTTTGAGGAGTTTCTACTCTCAATTTTCGCTGTCAACCGCAACACCCTCGTAAACATCAATCCTAGGATTCGATACTTTAGGGTGCACGAAATTATTTTTAGAGATTCATCTCACCTGGAGTCGGCCATTCTTTATAACCCATGATTCGCGTTCTTTTCATCCGCACATAAATTTAAGAATATGGATGAATCCTAGACTTCCTCGCTCATTGTACAAGGAAGTTCACTCTCGTTGAATTATCACACCTTTCATACGTCTTCCTTTCGGAAATATAATGAAAATTTACTTTGGAGTCCATGATCCTCGTTAACTCCTTTGAGAGAATTGCCTTAAATATCTATGCCACCGATGTGACTACTCTATATTTATTTCTTCCTTCATTATTGCAACTTTATTTCATCCATCCCAGTTCGTCCCCTTGGGGAGCTTCCGTTTTGTTCGTTGAGAAGAAAGATGGTTCATTTCATTTGTGTATTGATTATCGTGAATTGAACGAGCTTACTGTTAAAAACCGTTACCCTCTTCCGAGAATTGATGATCTGTTCGATCAACTTCAAGGTTCGTCCGTTTATTATAAGATTGATCTTCGTTCCGGTTATCACCAATTACGCGCTAAAGAAACTGATATTCTGAAAACCGCTTTCTGTACCCGTTATAGTCACTTTGAATTTCTTGTTATGCCGTTCAGATTGACAAATGCACTTGTTGTGTTCATAGACCTCATGAACCGTGTGTGTAGACCCTATTTGGACAAATTCGTTACTGTTTTCATCGACCACATCCTTATTTATTCTAAGAGTGATGAAGGGCGAAGAACATTTGAAGTTAGTGCTTGATCTGTTGAGGAAAGAAGAGTTGTACGCTAAGTTCTCTAAGTGTGCTTTCTGGTTAAGAGAAGTTCAATTTCCTCGGACATATTGTTAGTAAATAGGGAATACAAGTTGATTCTGCTAAGATTGAGGCGATTGAAAAGTGGGAAGTTCCGAAAACTCCTACTCAGATTCGCCAGTTTCTAGGATTAGCAGGCTATTATAGAAGGTTCATTCAAGATTTTTCACGAGTAGCGAAACCTCTGACTGCTTTAACGCATAAGGGGAAGAAGTACGAGTGGAAGAGTGAACAAGAGTCTGCTTTCCAAACTCTGAAGAAGAAGTTAACTTCTGCACCGATATTATCACTACCTGAGGGTAATGATGATTTTGTTATCTATTGTGATGCTTCGTGTCAAGACTTTGGTTGTGTTTTGATGCAACGAAAGAAAGTTATTGCGTACGCATCACATCAGTTGAAGATTCACGAGCAGAATTACGTAACCCATGATTTAGAGTTGAGAGCTGTTGTGTTTGCGCTTAAGATTTGCAGACATTATCTATATGGGGTCAAAGGTACATTGTACACTGATCACAAAAGTCTTCAACATATTCTTGATCAGAAACAGTTAAATATGAGGCAACGAAGATGGGTTGAGACGTTAAATGATTATGATTGCGAACTTTTATATCATCCGAGAAAGGCCAATGATGTGGCTGATGCATTAAGTCGTAAAGAAAGGGCTGAACCTCGCAGGTTTAGGGCCTTGAATATGACAATTCAAACAAACCTCGCTAGGCAGATCCTTGAGGCACAATAAGAAGCCTTGAAGGAGGAAAATTTTGTAACGGGAAGGTCCGAGGCTTGAGTAAACAGTTAGAGGTACAAACCGATGGTACTCGGTATTTTGCGGGATGCCTTTGGGTTCCAAAGTTTGGTGATCTACGAAAACTTGTTTTAGATGAGGCTTATAAGTCTAGGTACTCTATTCATCCTGGTTCAGGAAAGATGTATCATGATCTTAAGGAGCTGTATTGGTGGCCTAATTTGAAAGCTGATGTGGCTACGTATATGGCTAAGTGTTTGACCTGCGCTAAGGTTAAAGCTGAACATCAGAAACCGTCTAGACTTTTGGTGTAACCTGAAATTCCCGAGTGGAAGTGGGAAGGTATTAAGATGGACTTTATTACGAAGTTACCGGGAGTTGTGGGTGGTTATGATACCATTTGGGTGATTGTTACCGACTCGCTAAGTCAACTCTTTTCTTGCCAATTAAGGAAACATATTCAATGAAGAAGTTTACTCGTTTGTATTAGAAGGAGATTATTTCGAGACATGGTGTTCCCGTATCGATTATGTTGGACTGAGGCAGTCCTAACAAGGTGCTCTAGGAACTAAATTGGATATGAGCACCGCTTATCATCCACAGACGGATGGTCAGAATGAAAGGACCATTCAAATGTAGAAAACATGTTAAGAGCATGTGTTATTGATTTTGGAAATGGGTGGGATAAATATTTGCCGCTGGATGAGTTTTCTTATAACAGCAGTTATCATGCAAGTATTAAAGCCGCACCATTTGAAGCTCTGTATGGTAGAAAGTGTAGGTCTCCTGTCTGTTGGAATGAGGTTGGGGATGCTCAACTCACATGACCAGAGATCATTCACGAGACTACCGAGAAGATTGCACAGATTAAGGAAAGATTGAGAACTGCCAGGAGTAGGCAAAAGAGTTATGCTGATAAGAGAAGGAACGATATCGACTTTCAGGTCGGTGATCGTGTTATGTTGAAAGTTTCACCTTGGAAGGGTGTGGTACGTTTTGGTAAAAGGGGAAGGTTGAATCCTCGATTTGTTGGACCTTTTGGGATTATTGAGAGAGTTGGACCAGTGGCTTATCATTTGAAATTGCCACAAGAACTCAGTGCTATTCGTGACGTTTTTCATGTATCGAATTTAAAGAAGTGTTTGGCCGAGGCCAATGAAACTATTCTTTTTGATGAACTTCATGTTGATAAGCAACTTTATTTTATTGAAGAACCTGTTGAAATTATGGACCGAGAGGTAAAGACTCTTAAGCAGAGTAAAATTCCTATTGTTCGAGTTAGATGGAACACCGGACGCGGTCCCGAGTTCACTTGGGAGCGTGAAGGTCAGATGAAGCAGAAGTAACCGCATTTGTTCCCAGATGCCGAGGAAACCCCTGCACCTGCTTAAATTTCGGGACGAAATTTCCGTAACGGGAAGGTACTGTAACGACCCTACTTTTTCCGTTATCTTTTGCCGTTAATTATTTAACGACCGTTAATTATTTTTCGTGCCACGTCATTTCTATGACCTATATTATTATTTTTGTAATAATATATTAATTATTATGTGTTATATGAATATTTGTATTCATATCTTTAATTGTACGTTTCTACGTGTCGCGGATTTCTATCCGGCGAATCTTTTCGGTTTTCAAACCAACGGTCGAACTTTTGGAATTTTTAAGTCCTAATTATTTTAAATATGATATTTTGATGTCATATGATTATATATAGTGTTTATATATTTTATTCGTCGCGTATTTATTATCTCTTCGAAAAATCAATCGCGTAGCGGCGTTTTCGCGTTTCGGGTTTTGTTCGGGCGTTCGGGCCACTAGGATTTTGTCATTTATCAAATTGGGCCACTATGGGGCCCACCCCATTCAGTTCTTGGCCGAAATTGTCAAGGAAGGGGGTATACCCCTTTCATTTTTGCAATTCTCCTCATTTTCACATTTTATTCCTAATTTTATCAACCCTAAAATTCATTTGGTGCTCTCTCCTCTTCTCCCTCCCTAGCCGTCACCACCACCACCATAATCCATCATCATCTTCATCAAATAATACTTGGATCAAGAAATCATTCACATATTCGGATTCTACACAACGATCTCTACGCGTTCATATTACTTGATTGTTGATTAGGGTATAAACCCTAACCCTAGATTTTCAATTTTTCAATTATTTTTCTGTTTTTACATGTTATATTGATAGTATGATGATAATATGTTATTGTATTGTTGATTGTATGCGTAGAATTGCTCGATTGCATATTTTTTCGGTTTGATAAAATTGGGACAGCAGCTTTTTCGTGTGTTTCTGATATTGTAACTGATGTTGATCATAAAATAAAGTATATAAATGAGTTCCTCTCATCAAGACATTAATTTTAGACTCCGGATTCATATCATTTCGATTCCCGGAGCCCTAGATACGAGCAAAGTGGTATTTTGTTAAGATTGAAATGTGATTTTGGTATGAACCAGGTTTGGTCCGACTTTGTGACCATATTTGGTGACTTTAGGGTGTGTTAGTGTGTTAGGACTGATGGTGGGGCGAACTTTCATGTTCGGGTCATCTCAATCCGAGCCACGAATCACCCGTTACATCTAAAACACGTTTTTGATTGAATTGAAGTTCCAAGTAGTGTATTGGCTGTATATCACGACTTGTGGGCTGTTCATGGTGTGTTCTTGAGTGTACCAAAGTGTCGGGTGGTTTTCTTAGGCGGAGATATATGTAAGGCTCGCCGAAAACCGACACCCGGGGCTCAGGATACGACCCGATGAACTTTTGATTTAAAACTTGGGATTTATTATTAAACTTATGATATAAATAATGGATTTCATTATCATTTAATTACTTATGATATAAAAAGTAATTATTATTATTATTTAAGACTTATGATATATATTTATTATATCATTTAATTAATACTTATGATTTAATTAACATTTTAATTAAACTTGTGATTAATAATACTTTCATTATTAATGGAAAATACTTATGATAAGTATTAAACTTATATTATGAGATTATTATAATAAGACTTATAATAAGGATTAATTTATTTATTTAATTATTATAAGGCTTAGTTATTATTTAATTATAATTTAATTATTAAATACTTATGATTTAATGATTATAATTAGAAACTTATGATATGATTAATAATTCATTATTAATTAATAATACTTATGATATAATTTAAAATTTATTATTAATGAATAATTCTTATATTATGACTAATATTTAATTAATTAATTAAATACTTATGTTATATTAATTATATCATTTAAACTTATATTAACTTTAATAATTCATTTTAATTTAATTAAACTTATGTTATGACATAATTAGACATATTTAACTTTAATAAACGTTATAACTTACATTATTATTATAACTTACACTTTTAAAATTAATGTTGACTATGTTTGACCAAGGTTGACTTTTGAGTTGACTTTCGGTTGACTTTGACTTTCAGTTGACTTCTGTTGACTTTCTAAATAAGGAAACTTTCCTAACTTAAAACTTTCTAAAAATAGAAACTTTCTAAATTTGGAAACTTTCCAAAAATAGAAACTTTCCAAAAATAGAAACTTTCCTAAAATAGAAACTTTCCAAAAATGGAAACCTGCTAAAAATAGAAACTTTCTAAAAATAGAAAGTGTGTGTCCGTACACTGTTCCGATCAAACCGATGCATGTTGAGTATTGTTCTATGTCTACTTGCAACATGTACAATAGCTATCATACTAAGACTTGACCTAAGTTAGTTATTTATATCGACCTGCTTTATTTATAGGTCGGCGTTGTGATCATTCATGATCACTTTACTTCATTTGCTGTTCGCATAATTGTGTGGTTACTTCGTTTGCTAATAAGGTGAGTTATAGTCCCATTTTCTATTTTAAATCTTTTGGGATGAGAATACATGCAATTTATTTTATATTTTGGACATAAGTGGATGTTGGTTTAAATTATTCATTGTGAGTTGAACAAAAATATTCCCTAGTCTGGTAACTGTAATCACTGGTTTCTACTGGTGAACGCGAATCCTATGGATAGATCTATCGGGTTTGACAACCCCATTTCGAGCTAGTCGCGCTAGCAATTTGTTATCGGAATGTTTAGTACTTCGTATTTTGTTGTAGATACACTTGTTCGGTGTATATTATTTATTGTGTTTGGCAAGGGTAAATAAAGGGTTAAGTGGTTACCAGGTGGCTCACGGAAAATGGAATAATGTTTTGTTATATGTTTTCTAGCATATAATTTGGTGGTTTAAAAAGGGACTTTTATGTGTCCAAACATAAATTTTTATTGTTTAAATTAAATATTGTTTGCAATATTAAACCTATAATTCACTCAACATTTTTGTTGACAGTTACTCGCATGTTTTATTCTCAGGTTCATGATTGATTGCTTCCGCTGTGCTTAGAGAGTCTGCATATTTATGATGGCAGCTTTTGTTAAACATTAACTTGCATTCTATTTTGTTACATTAAAAAGTGGTTGTTTGTTGACTTTATTTTGGTCAACTTTTGGTTAAAGTATTATTGTATACTTTTTATAAACTTATACATTTTAGTAGATTTCCTTTATAGGAAATCATTTTTAAATAAAGAATGCAAGGTTGTTTTATTAAATTCATATAGAGTTTCGATCAAGCTGTGGGACCAAGTGACGGAGCCGTTAAGTGTTTTGACGGAGTCGTCATACATTTCCTTCAAAATTATCAAATGGAACAAGTTAATCATACAGAATATTAAGAGTAGTTAATAGTATTTCGTAGCATAATATGAACTCATTTATAAAAGCTTTTTCTTCATATTAGCGTTTTATAAGTTTAAATTCGGGTAGTACCTACCCGTTAAGTTCATACTTAGTAGCTAATATACAATTCAACTACTACAATTCTATATGAAAAACTGATTATAATAATATTTCGCGTTCAAACTTTTATACAATATTTTACAAACTTACAATACCGCTTATTTTACATAAAGCATGAAATATAGCACACAATAACTTTGATACAAGATAGTTGTGAAGATAATTCTAGCTAGTACACAAGTCGTTCAGCAAAGGCAATAAAGACACGTAATTCATACGTCCAGAAACAAGTCATGCATTCTGGTTTTACTAGGACTACTTCCCATCCTTGGTCTTGTGGAACATAACCATTATGGCCGTTGATAAGACAGCGTGTTGTAATGTCGTTAAAGGGACGAGGGTTACGTAATGTCCAACAGTCCCGTAACAATCTAAAAACCTCATTTCTTACCCCAATTACCGACTCCGTCACTTGTGGGAATGTTTTGTTTAATAGTTGTAGCCCGATGTTCTTGTTCTCACTTTGGTGAGAAGCGAACATTACTAATCCGTAAGCATAACATGCTTCTTTATGTTGCATGTTAGCCGCTTTTTCTAAATCACGAAGTCCAATATTCGGATATATTGAGTCAAAATAATTTCTTAACCCATTGCGTAAAATAGCATTTGGGTTCCCCGCAATATATGCGTCAAAGTAAACACATCGTAACATATGGATTTCCCAATGTGATATCCCCCATCTTTCGAACGAAAGCCTTTTATAAACCAAGGCATTCTTGGAACGTTCTTCGAATGTCTTACAAACTGATCTCGCCTTAAATAGTTGTGTCGAAGAATTCTGACCGACTCTAGACAAGATTTCATCAATCATGTCTCCGGGTAGGTCTCTTAAAATATTGGGTTGTTTATCCATTTTGTGTTTTTATACTGTAAAATAGACAAGAGTTAGATTCATAAAAAAAAATACTTATTAATACAAGCAATTTTTACATATATCATAAAGCATAAGCACACTATATTACTTATATTACACCACACGAATACAACTATCTTATTCCGACTCGCTTGTTTCTTCTTCTTCGGTTTTGGTTCGTTTTTCCAAGTTTCTAGGGATATATGATGTTCCCCTAATACTAGCTGTTATTTTCCACAACGGTTTAGAAAAACCTGGTGGTTTAGAGGTTCCTGGGTCATTGTTACAACTTAAGGACTTCGGGGGTTGACGATACATATAAAGTTCATCGGGGTTGGAATTAGATTTCTCTATTTTTATGCCCTTTCCCTTATTATTTTCTTTTGCCTTTTTAAATTCAGTTGGGGTAATTTCTATAACATCATCGGAATTCTCGTCGGAATCCGATTCATCGGAGAATTGGTAATCCTCCCAATATTTTGCTTCCTTGGCGGAAACACCATTGACCATAATTAACCTTGGTCGGTTGGTTGAGGATTTTCTTTTACTTAACCGTTTTATTATTTCCCCCAACGGTTCTATTTCCTCCTCCGGTTCCTCTTCTTCCGGTTCTGATTCTTCTTCCGATTCCGACTCTTCTTCTGGTTCCTCTTCGGGAACTTGTGAATCAGTCCACGAATCATTCCAATTTACATTTGACTCTTCATTATTATTAGGTAAGTCAATGGGACTTGTTCTAGAGGTAGACATCTATCACATAATATCTAACACGTTAAGAGATTAATATATCACATAATATTCACATGTTAAAAATATATAGTTTCCAACAAAATTTGTTAAGCAATCATTTTTCAAGTAAACACGGTCGAAGTCCAGACTCACTAATGCATCCTAACAAACTCGATAAGACACACTAATGCAAAATTCGGGTTCTCTAAGACCAACGCTCGGATACCAACTGAAATGTCCCGTTCTTATTGATTAAAAACGTTCCATATTAATTGATTTCGTTGCGAGGTTTTGACCTCTATATGAGACGTTTTTCAAAGACTGCATTCATTTTAAAACAAACCATAACCTTTATTTCATCAATAAAGGTTTAAAAAGCTTTACTTAGATTATCAAATAATGATAATCTAAAATATCCTGTTTACACACGACCATTACATAATGGTTTACAATACAAATATGTTACAACAAAATAAGTTTCTTGAATGCAGTTTTTACACAATATCATACAAGCATGGACTCCAAATCTCGTCCTTATTTAAGTATGCGACAGCGGAAGCTCTTAATAATCACCTGAGAATAAACATGCTTAAAACGTCAACAAAAAATGTTGGTGAGTTATAGGTTTAACCTATATATATCAAATCATAGTAATAGACCACAAGATTTCATATTTCAATACACATCCCATACATAGAGATAAAAATCATTCATATGGTGAACACCTGGTAACCGACATTAACAAGATGCATATATAAGAATATCCCCATCATTCCGGGACACCCTTCGGATATGATATAAATTTCGAAGTACTAAAGCATCCGGTACTTTGGATGGGGTTTGTTAGGCCCAATAGATCTATCTTTAGGATTCGCATCAATTAGGGTGTCTGTTCCCTAATTCTTAGATTACCAGACTTAATAAAAAGGGGCATATTCGATTTCAATAATTCAACCATTGAATGTAGTTTCACGTACTTGTGTCTATTTTGTAAATCATTTATAAAACCTGCATGTATTCTCATCCCAAAAATATTAGATTTTAAAAGTGGGACTATAACTCACTTTCACAGATTTTTACTTCGTCGGGAAGTAAGACTTGGCCACTGGTTGATTCACGAACCTATAACAATATATACATATATATCAAAGTATGTTCAAAATATATTTAAAACACTTTTAATATATTTTGATGTTTTAAGTTTATTAAGTCAGCTGTCCTCGTTAGTAACCTACAACTAGTTGTCCACAGTTAGATGTATAGAAATAAATCGATAAATATTATCTTGAATCAATCCACGACCCAGTGTATACGTATCTCAGTATTGATCACAACTCAAACTATATATATTTTGGAATCAACCTCAACCCTGTATAGCTAACTCCAACATTCACATATAGAGTGTCTATGGTTGTTCTGAAATATATATAGATGTGTCGACATGATAGGTCGAAACATTGTATACGTGTCTATGGTATCTCAAGATTACATAATATACAATACAAGTTGATTAAGTTATGGTTGGAATAGATTTGTTACCAATTTTCACGTAGCTAAAATGAGAAAAATTATCCAATCTTGTTTTACCCATAACTTCTTCATTTTAAATCCGTTTTGAGTGAATCAAATTGCTATGGTTTTATATTGAACTCTATTTTATGAATCTAAATAGAAAAAGTATAGGTTTATAGTCAAAAAAATAAGTTACAAGTCGTTTTTGTAAAGGTAGTCATTTCAGTCGAAAGAACGACGTCTAGATGACCATTTTAGAAAACATACTTCCACTTTGAGTTTAACCATAATTTTTGGATATAGTTTCATGTTCATAATAAAAATCATTTTCACAGAATAACAACTTTTAAATCAAAGTTTATAATAGTTTTTAATTAACTAACCCAAAACAGCCCGCGGTGTTACTACGACGGCGTAAATCCGGTTTTACGGTGTTTTTCGTGTTTCCAGGTTTTAAATCATTAAGTTAGCATATCATATAGATATAGAACATGTGTTTAGTTGATTTTAAAAGTCAAGTTAGAAGGATTAACTTTTGTTTGTGAACAAGTTTAGAATTAACTAAACTATGTTCTAGTGATTACAAGTTTAAACCTTCGAATAAGATAGCTTTATATGTATGAATCGAATGATGTTATGAACATCATTACTACCTTAAGTTCCTTGGATAAACCTACTGGAAAAGATAAAAATGGAT
Organism: Rutidosis leptorrhynchoides; assembly: GCF_046630445.1. Taxonomy (NCBI): domain Eukaryota; kingdom Viridiplantae; phylum Streptophyta; class Magnoliopsida; order Asterales; family Asteraceae; genus Rutidosis; species Rutidosis leptorrhynchoides. Next base: position 34,812,798 of record NC_092338.1, read on the forward strand.
CTAGCTTCAACGGATTCTTCGATGGCTCGAAGTTCTTGAAGCAGAATCATGACACGAAAACAAGTTCAAGTAAGATCATCACTTGAAATAAGATTGTTATAGTTATAGAAATTGAACCAAAGTTTGAATATGATTATTACCTTGTATTAGAATGATAACCTACTGTAAGAAACAAAGATTTCTTGAGGTTGGATGATCACCTTACAAGATTGGAAGTGAGCTAGCAAACTTGAAAGTATTCTTGATTTTATGTAACTAGAACTTGTAGAATATATGAAGAACACTTAGAACTTGAAGATAGAACTTGAGATAGATCAATTAGATGAAGAAAATTGAAGAATGAAAGTGTTTGTAGGTGTTTTTGGTCGTTGGTGTATGGATTAGATATAAAGGATATGTAATTTTGTTTTCATGTAAATAAGTTATGAATGATTACTCATATTTTTATAATTTTATGAGATATTTCATGCTAGTTGCCAAATGATGGTTCCCACATGTGTTAGGTGACTCACATGGACTGCTAAGAGCTGATCATTGGAGTGTATATACCAATAGTACATACATCTAAAAGCTGTGTATTGTACGAGTACGAATACGGGTGCATACGAGTAGAATTGTTGATGAAACTGAACGAGGATGTAATTGTAAGCATTTTTGTTAAGTAGAAGTATTTTGATAAGTGTATTGAAGTCTTTCAAAAGTGTATAAATACATATTAAAACACTACATGTATATACATTTTAACTGAGTCGTTAAGTCATCGTTAGTCGTTACATGTAAGTGTTGTTTTGAAACCTTTAGGTTAACGATCTTGTTAAATGTTGTTAACCCAATGTTTATAATATCAAATGAGATTTTAAATTATTATATTATCATGATATTATCATGTATGAATATCTCTTAATATGATATATATACATTAAATGTCTTTACAACGATAATCGTTACATATATGTCTCGTTTAAAAATCATTAAGTTAGTAGTCTTGTTTTTACATATGTAGTTCATTGTTAATATACTTAATGATATGTTTACTTATCATAGTATCATGTTAACTATATATATATCCATATATATGTCATCATATAGTTTTTACAAGTTTTAACGTTCGTGAATCACCGGTCAACTTGGGTGGTCAATTGTCTATATGAAACATATTTCAATTAATCAAGTCTTAACAAGTTTGATTGCTTAACATGTTGGAAACACTTAATCATGTAAATAACAATTTCATTTAATATATATATAAACATGGAAAAGTTCGGGTCACTACACTCTTGGTCATAGAGAATGGTTTACTCCGAGTGAAAATAATCCCAAAAGTGATTTCTTGTACCTCAATATACTGATTCATAGAGATGATGTTTACGAGGGTGTTGCGATTAGTCATGAAACATTGAGAGTAAAAACCCGCCTAGTGCCTTTTCTTCGATAGGGTGATCATTGTGTGTACCTCAGAAGACTGATTTATCGCCCCACGTTTTTGCCAAATCTAACCTTAAAAGGAATATTCTATGAGGTCAAAGACTTCCCAACAAATTTTATAAAATTGTCATCCAAAGTGGCTCAAGAGTTTTTAACAAAGATCTTAATAGTAAGTTTCATCCCTAACGGAGGGCGAGAAAAAGTGTGATCCATACATGGTGTAGACTAATACAAAAACCCTTAATGAAATCAACCATGGAAGTTTTGAAAAAAAATTAAACGTTTGATGTGACAACATAAACGAAACGAAGTTCCTAGTAGATTTAGAAGTATGTACAACGTATACCATTTTGCACAAAACTATTTGTCTTAAGTTAAACAACTCAATAAAGGAGCGATTTTTAAATAATTTGAAGGTATAACCTAGTATGTACTAATCAAAATAAGTAAGGATAAATTTATACATATATGATTTTATAAATCGCATAAGTGACATAAAAGCTTTTAGTACTTTCATTTGTCCATAAATCTCGTGAGGACCGCACAAATAAACGTGTAAAAATTTTGATAAACATAGTTTTTCGTATTCCAGAGGTTACGAGTTGAAAAAGATTGAGTGAAAAATCTTTGAATCATCAGGTGACATGTTACTAGGTAATGAAAACTAATGAATAAATGTAGTTTTGATAATTATCAGGACACAAGTCTTTGGGCAAAAATGTTCTCGTGCGAAGCCGTTGCTAAAAAGTGAGGTATGAAGGATATAGCATGAGGATGAAAAGTTAATCGCTTCTTGACTTTGCAAAATGCCAAACAGGTTATGGCTAATATTAAATTCGGAATACTAACGGGGTTAATACTGCTAGATGAGAATCCCTTGGAATAGGTCAGGACTTAGAGTTATGTAAGAAAGAGCATCGCTCCAACAGGTGTGGCAAATAAGATCTCTGGGGTAATGCAATAATTTTGAATGGTTTAAGTGTTAGTGGATGCCCGAAGGCTCTGCATGACGTGGTAGTAAGTGCCTTCATCACATACATATAAACATGAATTTCTCAATTTCGACAGTTGTCAGTCTTCATGATGACTTGGATACGAATAAGCAACGGAAAATTTTATATAATAAGCAACGAAAATTTTATAGAAATCGTTTAAGGTGACAACGTAAGAAAAGAAACGAAGTTCTTAGTAAACTGGGGTTATGTACAACTTGTACCATTCAAAGTAAGATATCTTTTGAATAAAAGATTTGATTTGTAAAAGTGAAAGTAAAATTTCATATGTATTAGTCAAAAAGAAGTAATTATTTACTTTATTTTATATAACGTATACGATTTCAAAAATTTGCACGAATGGCAAATAAAATAAATTTATTTTTATTAAGCTTTGAGAGGATCGCACATTAAAATAGTGTAAGTAAAATTTTGGTAAACAAAATTTTCATATTTCGGGGGTTACAAGTTGAAAAAAGATTGATGAGGATTGAGTAAAAGATTTTGAAACTTTCGGGTGATCCTTAAGGTAATAAAAACCATTGAATTTAAATGTGATTGATGACTATTAGTAGGGCATAAGTCCTTCGACCAAAAATGCTTAAGTGTGAAGTTGTGGCTTATAAGTGAGATACGAAAGGGAGAGCATGAGGATGGGTATTAACTACCCATTGATATTGGAAATTCCGAACTGGTATGACTAATATCGACGTAAGAAGGGTGATGGTGTGATTATCATCGATTAAGAATTCTCTTGGAATAAGTTAGGATTCAGAGTCGCGTAAGGATGAGTACCAAATAAGATTCTTGGGTAGTCTTTAATATAGAATTTGATTTGCTGAAGTGACGGGATACAATTTCCTTTATGTATCGTTGTGCAAGTTTATCCATTGTATCGGTTTCCTTCGTGGCTAAAAAGTGAGCAGATTTGGTGAGATGGTCAATAATAACCCAGATATTGTTCTAACCGTCTTACCGTTTTCGGTAGCTTCGTGATGAAATCCATTGTTATTCCTTCCCATTTCCATTGTGGAATTTCGGGTTGTTGTCATGCAACTAATAAGGTTCATCTTCGGGCTACTACTCTCCCCGTAATAGCTCACCATTCTCGTGAGGTATATGAATAATCTTCTCACTATAAATAACTTTCGCTTTCATCCTTGAAAGCCAGTCCGTTCCAACTATTTCATCAAAGCTTCCTAACTTGATGGGTGTTAGGTTAATCTTAAGGTTCATTCCAACCAAATACTGCGTTGAAAAATTCTATCAATCTTCTCAAATAACATCGGCTTGTGCGTAGGTAACTAATCCTTTCCAACTACTACTTTAAAACTTTCAAGTTTTGTTGACATGAGGTCATCTCCAAATGACCCACCTGTTAATTTTAAGGTACTACCTTAAATTATTCCTCTATCTCTGCCAGCTTACCATTAGCTTGTCCTGTAGAATACTTAACTCTCATGGTTGTTAATGGCTTATTAGTCATAATACTAAGGTTCTTAGATATAAGCTTTCTATCGCTCTAGTATTAAACAACTCCGAGACAATAAAACGTTGTGACGAAACGTGCCCTAACTAAAATCCGGATCCATGCGAGTCTCCATATCTGAGATAACGATTGCTCTACCGCAAGTATGTCCAAAGTTTTTCCCTATTTGAGAACTTTTCCTTAAGTGTCTCGGGTGTCTATATCTATAAAAAAATTTCGAGTTATCAATTCTGCAATCAAGGCCTTCCTTGTACAGTATCTGGGCTAAGTGGTCATTCTTTCCCTACCTCTAACAGACCATAATGCGTATACTCGAGTAGTTCCTACCAAAATTTTTCTTTGAATCGCTTCATATTCCTTATATAGTAACATTGGAACTTCTGCATGATTTACTTTAATATAATCACGCTGGCCTGGCGTCATTATATTGTACTAAATCGTACGTTCATTCCAACATCACTCCATATGGTCAATGTAACGTGATCACTTCCAGTTCTACTCAATTTCTCCTAACGGTGCTTTATCTATGCTATCCCAAAACAAATTCTACATAATTAACCTCACAGTTTCTCGGTGTGGGTGCGTAGGTTTCGTAGGTCATGCATCAATGCCTAAATGTCCCGAAATTTCTTTAAAATGTTTGGGTTCAGGTAATGTCGTTAGGTTTCTTTCTAGAAATTCAATCTGGGTCTCGTGTCTAGTTGTACGTGTAACAAGTAGTAATACAATATGTCTTGAGGCGACTCCTAAGTCTTTGGGTATGGCTGAGCATCTGTGGAAAACACTATGACCTTGTGAAAGGATATGCCTTCCTGACTTCTCCAATGCCTATGAGTGTTAGGGACCTAAGTCCAGAAGTGTCGTTAGATCGTCGAGTAGTGGTGTAGAATGAGAGAGATAAGTGACGGTCATGAAAGTGTACGGGATACGAGTCATCTTGCAGAAACTGAACATCCTTCTAATGTTCATACGTTGTACGTGACTAATTAGGGTGAGCTCGGGGTGCAGTTACTCCGACAAGTCCTCGCATATCTCCTTCTCTGAGGATCAACCTTAGTGGGCATGTATTTCGAGGGGTACTCCTCCTAGATTGCGTGAAGTAGTGTTTCGATCTCTGGAACAGTGGAACGGTAGTAACAGGTGGATTACAATACTAATCCTTAGGGTTAGACGAGCGGGAATGGGTTCAGAAAAACATCTGAACTAGGAAAGATAAATTATCCAAGTCGGTACAGCGAGTAGCAGACGTGTAGCGAGTACGTAATCAGGCATAATAACTACAGCAGCCTAGGTCGTCTACAACATTACATAGTATGGCAATATTAACAGTATTAAGCAGAAGTAACATGCAATCAAAAGCATATAGTAGCATGCGATAGTGAGAATAAGCAATAGCTTACAACAAGTTCACATAGCAGTAAAAGTAATCAATAGCATGCAGTTGTAGTAAGCAGTAACATTCAATAATATAGTACAGTAGCATGCAGCAGTCCGCAGAAACAAGTAAACGAGCAAGTTGTAGTTTAGTCCTATTAGTGAATCCTACTCGGCCTGGTCTAGACTCACTAATGCAACCTAATTCCCTACAACCAATGCTCTGATACCAAATGTGACGCCCTGTACAAAACCATCGTGTACGATTCGTCAACAACAGGATCTTTACACGGTTAAATACTACATGCTATTTGAAAACCTGTTTTGCATTCATAAAAAGATAGCGTTTACAAAAGATAACGTGACACAAAGGTCGTTACAAAGTCATTATTTGAAAATAACATAAGTTACGAATGCAAGATAACAGTTCCATGATTGAGACATCTCTAAGTAATGCAGCGGAAATCTAACACAGCAGGTCCATAACAGCAAGTCTATAACACTGATGTTATGCGAGGTGTATACGAAATAGTTATATTTTTACTACGAACTACTATCAAATACGATATAATTTTACACAAGTTATTTATTTATTTATAGAGTGGATATACCTAAACCTTGTTACAACACTTATAGGCAGTGTACCTAATCGTACAATAGTGTAGTTTTTAGTAAGTCTGGTTCGTTCCGCAGGGAGCTAGCCAAGTTTAACACTATATTTTTAAAACTATATTTATATATATATATATATATATATATATATATATATATATATATATATATATATATATATATATATATATATATATATATATATATATATATATATAAGTAATATTATTATTATTATAAAAGGGGATTTTACCGTTTAATGACCGGTTTGTCGATTTTATGTGTTAAGTCACAATTAAAACCTAATGTAAAATATTAAAAATAAATATAACTTAATTTAAAGCGTAAAGTAAATAACGATAATAAAAGTGCGATAATTTAAAGTGCGATAAATAAAATGACGATAAGTAAAATTGCGATAATTAAAAAGTATGATAATTAAAAGTGCGATAAGATATAAAATAAAGGAATTATGCTTATTTAAACTTCCGTAATCATGATGTTCGACGTGTTGATTTTAATTTATTACCATGGGTTAATTGTCCTTTGTCCTGGATTATTCAATATGTCCATACGGTTTGGTCCATAATAGTCCATCGGTCATAATTATAAAGTGCGAGGATCTTCGTCAAATTAACCTTATTTCCGAAGTCAAATGTTCCAACTAATTGGGGATTCGAACTATAACAAGGTCTTAATACTTTGTTTAATGAATACACCAGGTTATCGACTGCGTGTAATCCAAGGTTTTACTACTTTGTTAACAATTACACCAATTACCCTTGAATGTAATCCAGCCCTGTTTTAATAAGTCCATTAACTATTAATCCATCCCCGTGTCCAGTCAAATGAACAATAATTTATATTTATAAATATCCCGCCCACCGTACCCGATTAAGCTTATGTGGTTATATATAGATACGTCAAATTGTAACCTTTATATTAAATTAACGAGGTATCGTTTAGTTAATATAAAGCCCATTAATAGCCCATAGTCTAATTTGCACAAGTGTCGTTCTTTTATCCAAACCCGAATTATGGTACAAAGCCCAATTACCCCATCTTTAATATTTAGCCCAATATCACGATTACTTCGGCTTAAATAAGCATAATAATAACTTAGCTACGAGACATTAATTTAAAAAGGTTAAACATAACTTACAATGAGTATTAATCGCGTAGTGTTACACTGACAGAATTTCGACTTACAAACTTAAAACATTCGCCACTATAACCTTATTATTATTAACTTAAAATTAAAATTAAAATATAAATATAAATATAAATATATATATTGAGAGTATGATGATAGATTAGAAAAAGTTGTGTAAAATTCGTTCGAAATACGCTGCAATTTATAGATGTGGCCTGACACTTGAAGCCATGGGATCGCATAGTTTTAAACCTTCCTGGCCATGCGATCGCATGGCCTGCTTTTCCAGCTCACCAAGCAACAAAAATGTTGGCTGCTGAGTTTATAATAATATATAATATAATATATATAATTTTATATATATTATATTATATTCTTGTGCATCGTTGACTTGTAATTTTAGCTCCGTTGAGTTGCGCGTTGATAGTTGGTTCATGTCCCAGTTTCGGATTTCCGAACGTCCTTTCGTATGATTTAATATCTTGTACTTTGCGTTTCGCGACTCGTACTCTTGTAACTTTTAGACGTTTCTCATCAATCAATTGAACCACTTGGATTGTACTTTGTACTTTTTAGCTTTTCGGTTGTTTGCGTCTTCGAATCGTCGAATCTGTCTTTTGTCTTGACCTTTTATTATTCAAACGAATATCACTTGTAAATAGAACAATTGCAACTAAAAGCTTGTCTTTCTTGAAGGATAATGCTATGAAATATATGTTCGTTTTTAGCATTATCAAATATTCCCACACTTGAGCGTTGTTTGTCCTCAAGCAATATAGAACTTGAATATAGCTTTACTAGAATCACTTCTTTATTCTTCACACTTTGTACATCAGTGATTTCTATACGGTGATATAAATAATGATAGTAACGATGTGGTTTACAGTCCCACATGATTATAAAAATTTAGATCCTTTAGGAAATTGGATCTTTATGAAAACATTTGATCTTTTGAAAATTTCATCTAGCTTTTACCCTAGATAAGTTTTCTGGAATAACCCTTCACCGGTGTTTGCAAAATGTTTTTGTGAGTTTGGTGGGTTTCAGATTTGAAAATTTTAGCTCAAAACTTATGGTTTTGTGTCACCCACTTGCTAACCTTGTATTAGGAAAGCAACATGTCCATTATACTTGCTCTGTATATTACCATTCGGTAAACTACCGTCCGGTTGTAAAGGAAAGCGTTGAACAAGCAACTGTTGAGGCAATGTCCCGTGACATGCAGATGATTATGGTCAAAAACGTGTCGGATGCAATTACTATCCTTTGTAGGAGCAATAGTAAAGATCACCCTATAGTTTTTCAGTCTGGCACAAGGTCCTGTCTTCGACCATGCTATGCAACCACCGTTCTTACGGTTGACACCCGATTTGGTTCAGGTGACCTAATGAATTCCGGTGAATTCTTAGGATTTTACGTTCAATGGTAATGAACGCATTGAAAATAGGGTTTTCAGAAAACAAATCGGTTTGTAATTTGATCAAAATATTTTATCGTTCAAGCTCGAGTTTAGATATCATTAAATTCCATGAGTTAGTAATTCTCAATCTTTAAGGTCAATCTCAAGGATTGAGTAATATCAGGCTTAAATGCTGATTTTTTAATCTTTAAGGAGATTATCCTTTCTGGAGATCTGATTCATTAGTCTTATAAGCTAATTTGCACGGTGCCCCACCATTTTACGAGACAGATCCTCTCATGGTTAGGATAAGTCTGACCACTTGGCGACCCTTTTTGATGCTGAGGTCCGTGGATTTCCAGCTGATTTTCGAGAAAACTTTTCAAGGTTTTTCGTAGACTCTACAACTGGTCTGGACGACAACTTCCTGACCTAAATCAAGAAGCGCGTGTCTTTTTCTCGGAAGACTTTACTTCCTTTTAAATTCTATTAAAATAAACTGGGTAAAACTTGATTAAAATCGTCCAAAACAAAAGTATCTTCAATTATTTGTACAAAAATATGTGATATATGTTCTAAATAACTTGGTAAATTTTTCCCACACTTGGCTTTTATTTTCCTTTCTTTGCCTTTTTATTCTCCTCTATTCCATTTTAAATGAATTCAAGCATTTTGGGTTGTTTTTCAATTTATGTCATTTCCGAGGTAACAATAATTTTGGTATTAACACCTAGTTTTATTGTTCATAAATATGTATAAACATGATTTTGAATTCATTTATTTGAAGAAAAAAAATTAAAAATTTTACTAGAAGTGTGTAGTCAGTATATAAGACTAGGGCTATTCTTTATTATCAGAGAGCACTAGATTCTAATACAACTACTGTGTTACTAATCTTTTTAATGGTAACCAAGTGTTTAAATTAAAAAAAAAAATTAAAAATCCGAACGAATTTAACCCCTTCCCACACTTAAGATCTTGTAATGCCCTCATTTGCAAGAAATCAGTAGCAATTTAAATTATTGAGGGTGATTAGCGTAGAAAAATGATTAAATTTTACCAAAGTTTCCAAACATATTGTTGTTTGTGTTGAATGATAAATGGTGCACATCATTTGTTCATTCCGTCTGTTGTTACATCACGCTTGTTTTTCGTTTTGTCGTCAAAATTAATAGCTTTTGCTGAACTTAATGGCAGTCTTTGAAAATGCGCTGTTTTACCCTGTTGTGTACATGAGATAAAATACATACAATACAAATATAAACATGCATGGTAATTTGAAATGGGACTTAATATCCCACTTTCAAATTACAAAAATGAAATATTAGTACAAAATAACAAAAACATTAAACATTACATTAAAGTATCAAAATGTTAAATGTTTAGCATAAATAGATAAAAATAATAAAAGAGAAGACATCACCAATGGAACACTATTGATTTAGATAGGGGTTCCAGTTCATATCATCATTTGGGTTCCATGGTTGGTGATAGGTGTTCTGGTATGCTTGATTGGGGTCGTATTGGTCATAGGGTGGTCGCATGTCGGGCTGATGCGGTGGATAGTAAGCAGGCCGAGTCGGGATGTAGTTATTTGGTACCTGATATGATAGCTGGCTCATGATTTGGTTCTGATGAACTTGCCAGCTATCGTGTTGGCATCGCCTGGAAGTCTCATACTCATTCGCGGCTTGCCACTGCTCATACCGACGATGCCTATCCTCATTAGTCATTTCTACCTCATCTATACGCTGGAAAACATCAGTAGCACTATCCCTAATGACATCCCTAATGTCATCCGCTTCCTCCATCTCCTCATCCAAACCCCTCTCTACCTGTAGATAGCGGCCCTGATATTGTACTGCCTGATTGTGTCTCCTAGTCAATACCTTTGCACCTTGATAGACTTGCAAACCTAAAGTCTCGTCTTGTTCCCTACATACCATCATCGGACTCCCTTGATCCCTATCTACACATAAATACTCTCTAATGAGAGTAACAAAAATACCTCCTCCTATTATTCCCCCTTCATGTATACCTTCCACCATTTTAGACAGATAAAAACCAACACAGTAGGGGATATTAACAAAGCCTCTAGTGTCTCGAATGCACTTAAGGTAAAATAAATTGTGTAAGGTCATTTTCTCCTTGTTGTTACCTCTTTGTGGAATCGAGTTTGCTAATAATCTATGTATTATACGAAGCTCGGCTTTATTAATATCTAAATAAGAGTGTCTTCCTCCCCGCGTAAAAACATTATAATTTGACATACGCCTCCAGATGGCGTTAGCGCCAAAATTTCTATCTACCCGCTCACCATGATAAATCAAATTTGTACAATCAGGTGATAGTAATTCAGCGGGAGTGTAAATCTGTAAAGCCCTGGCCATGTCCAGCATGGACATCCTGTACATCCTACGGCCAAGTAAAAAATCTAAGAAAACTCTTATCGTCTAACCTATCTACATCCTTATTAAAAGCTATAGTACTCATTAGCTCAACACACCACTCTTTATATACAGGCCTACCAGTGGTAAATAAACGTTCCTAATCAGTAAAAGAAGAGCTGCCATACCTTTGGATTAGATGCTGCCTAACTGGGTTAGCTAGGTGGACCCTTTCCAAAGGCTCCCAATCTATTACCCTTGGTACTTCTACATTTTTGGTCCAAAGCTTAAATTTGTTACTTTGGTACGTCGGGTAATCTCTCCAACTTCTATCAATTCTTAAATTGGGATGCAACTGTTCTTCATGAATTGTTGGGTGTTCTATTATATGGTGAACGGGAAATACTACGTAGGTAATAAAAAATTGTGGTTCGGGTTCATAGTATGGTACGTGTTGATCATAATATTATTGTTGTCCAGGTTGTTGTTCCGGTTCGTGATATTGCATCTCTGGCTGTGGTTCCGGATCAGGTTGCCTAGACGATGATGCACCATCCGTATCTGTATTTCTCTGCAAAACACATTAAACACAAAATTTGTGCATCCAAATATGCATTAGTGTTAGCAAAATAACAAACTAAAACAATTATAATAACATGTTTAATCCATATTAAACTTATACTCATTTTCATATTTTTATCAATTCTACACATTTTCAAATAATCATATATGAAAATGTTTACAAAGTTCATAAGCTTTTATCTCAAATAACATGTCAAATAATCATTACTAGCAATTAAACAAGTTTCAAATGGCATTTATATCAAATTAATCAAGTTCATGAATTTTAGACTTAAAAAGTCTACTTTAATTCTCAAAAATCATGTTTAGGATCAATGTTTGGATCATTTAGCTACCTAAACATGTTACACTACTTACTTTAGCACTAATTCATAACAAAAATCATCCATAACCTGTTTATATCAAAAAGCCCCAAATTGCTCAAGAACACAAACCCTGGATTTCTAAAAATTTTGAAGTTTTTGGCTTCAATTCATGACAAATAGCATCAATCTAGGTTATACATGCATAATATACTAACAATTTAACTCTAATTATACTAGAAATTAACAAAGTTAAATTACATAAAATAGTGATAATTATCACTAAAACTGAGAAATTTAAGAGTTTAGGGGTGAAATTTTTACCTTTTTGCTTCCCCATCTGAAGAAAGGCATGATTATAGCTAATTATAGTGACAAATTTCGATGATTTTGGTGAAAAAATGATGATTTTAGAGAGTGTTTTGTGTGTGTGTTCGTGTTTGAGTGTGTGGGTGTATGAAGACAGAGACCAGTCGATGGCCTTTTGTTCCTGACCAGTTTTTTACCTCCATGCGATCGCATGGATCCCCCTTGCAAATCCAATGCGATCGCATGGGGTCCAGGTATTTTTTTTTTTAACTTAAAACCTTTGACTTATAAAAACAAAATGAAATAAATTTAAAATTTTGTTTCCTTTTATATTGAGTGCGTTTCGGATCGTTGTCCTAGTTCGTCTCTCGACAAAATTTTAAAATTTGTCATTTGTAAGCATTGTTTTAAAAACAAAGATTTTTGGCTTTTTTTTTTTAATGTTTTTGCATACTTAAGATCAATGAGATTAAAAATAATGATAATAAAATTTCTCGTTCCTCCCTTGGGTAAAGTAATTTCGGTTCAACGACCTAATCTTCAACTTACGACAAATTTTAAAAATCAAATTTTTAACTTAATGAAATAAAGTAAATTTTGTTTTTAAATTCACACCAAACTTAAATTTAAAATGCATAAAATTAAAAATTCATATTAATATCATTAATATTTATATATTTTAGTTTTACAAACTTATATTAAAAATATTAGTTTTTTTTTAAATATTTACAAACTTAAATATATTGATTTTAAAAATTTGCAATATTAATTTAATATTAATATAAAAACAAGGTAAAAATTAAAATTAAAAACTTTTTGGTCTTTTATCCCACTTTAATTAATCAAATATTAACAAAAATATACGCCCCTCTTTTGGGTAAAGTAATTTCGGCTATATTACCTAGTTTTACTCCTGACGAATTTCTGAAATATTTTGGATTGATTGATTAAAGATATTTATGCCTTAAGAATAAACGGTAAATTTCACAGTGATGTAATAAATTTTTGTATGATATCAATAATTTCGGTTTCGCATACCTAATTTTATTGAATATCAATTTAACACTTTATAGCGAACGATTCAGCCTTTATTATCAAAAGGTTAAAAGCAATAAAAATAACATAAAAAAATAAAAACTGTACATACTTACCTGTGAGATAGAATTCTCAGAGACCTGCTTTAGTCGACTCATAGGAGAGTCGTGTGATTTGGTTTTTGTGATGACCCGGGAATTTCCGACCAAATTTAAACTTTAATCTTTATATGTTTCCGACACGATAAGCAAAATCTGTAATGTTGAGTCTCGAAAGTTTTGAAATCTATATTCATGTAATCAATTACCCGTTGACCATGCCTGTCGATTCACGAACAATTGTATGTAATTAAATATGTAGTATATATATATATATATAACAATTTTGAATTAATAGATTATACTTTAATCAATTGAAATTAAAAATGTAAATTAATATAAAGAATAGTTAATCTGATATTAAAATGAATCTATATATAAAATGTATGATTTCTATATATAATTATGTAATTTAGATATAGTGTATAAATATTCAATTATACATAATACATAATTAGTAAATACTACATAAGTAATAAATTGTAAAATAAATATATTAAATATAACTCCAAGTTAAAAATACAATGGTAATGACAAATTATATTATTACTACTTTCATAATTATCAATATCATTATAGTAATATTAACAAATGTTAAATATTAAATTCTAATAAATTTAAGGTATGATTATCAAGATAAATACTAAAAACATAAATATTTCTATAAGAATGATTAAAATTATTATCTAGCTATAATTTAAATATCATTAGATATTATGATTAATATTGTTATTAATATTATTACTTTTAAATATATAATTACCATTATTATTATTACCATTATTCTTATTATTAGTTTCATTTATACTATTAAAATCAATATTGGACATCAATGTGTATAATTATTATTATTATTAAAGTATTTATATTTATTATTAGAAAATAATACAATTTATTATTATTATTAGTATTAGTGATATTATTATTTCTATTATTATTATTATTATTATTAGTATTCTTATTTAAAATTAATAATAACATTTTCAGATTTATTATTAGATTCATATTATTAAGTAATAAAATAAAGACTTAATAAGTTATATGCATATGTATATTTATGCAAATATTTAACAAATATATGAACTTTACAAATAAATTCGAATATATATATATATATATATATATATATATATATATATATATATATATATATATATATATATATATAAAGATGCTGTGGAATAGATATATATACACAGATAATTACAAATTCAGTTTTATATCACTGTCATATCTGTGTAAATTGTCCAAGTGATTGAAGAATCTGTCCATATCAAAAATCGCAGAGTACAAATCAACTTTACCATTTATTTATTTTTTATTTTTTTTTACTTCTGTTTCCATCGACTAGAGGATAAAATCTTTTAGACATCAACATCCAAATTCTTTTCACAGTAAATTAGGATTTATTACACGTATTATAATTCATTCAATCACACAAACACATTAAATCATCACCACATTTCCAGAATTAAACCGAAAACAAGAAACTACCTCTGTTCTTGTTACTTTTTCATCATATTTCTATTTCGAACGAATTTTAAAAATGTAATAACGCAATCATGTTAGGAATTCCACACTAAAACTATCTGTGAAGTTTCAAGATCCAATTTTTAACGTGGAAGTCGAATTTCGAAGTCAAAGAATGGGTTTTAAAAAGTCAACATTTGTTCTTCGATAAAATTCGAGTTTGTTCTTAAGATTTAAGTTAAATTGAGGATTCCTATAGTTTATAGGAATGATATAGAACACTTTTTATTTTATAACCATCATCTAAACATGTCCAGATTTCAAAATCATATTTAAGTTTATATTTTTTTTTACGGATACAGCTACTACTGCTGTTCTAAAATTATTATTTTTTCTTCGAGCCTGCCAATTAAAATCATCATTATGGGGTTGTTTTGTTTCAGTTTAACATTTTAAATCAAATCTTGGAACCCCTGATATAATCGGAGTTACTCTGGTCGGCTTACTAGCGAATGAAGGAGAAGAAGCAAATATAACAGAAAATAAATATGTTATAATAAATCGGGTTGGGTTTTAATCAGATAAACAGAAACGGTTCGATGGTCTTGGGTGTGCTGGGTGTTCGAGAGGTCGCGGGTTCGATCCACAAATGGGCTGTTTTTCTGTTTGGAATTCCTTTTATTTTGAGGTAGTCTATATTTATTTAATTATTATTATTATTCTTATTACTCATTAATATTAATTATATTACTATTATTATTATCATAAATATGATTATATTTGCTAAAAATTATTATTTCTTATATAATTATTATTATTAGTATTGTTATTATGGTTATAAATATATTAAAAATTGAAGTAAAATTGATGGTCAAAATATAAATATTAATATGATCTTTGAACTTAATATAATGAACAGGATAATTAATAAGCCTACGATTTAACTATGAAATTAGTATGAAAATGCTTATGGATTTTAAAACATACATATATATACATGTCACGTTTATATGTATATGTATATATATATATATATATATATATATATATATATATATATATATATATATATATATGTATATATATATATATATGTATATATATATATATATATATATATGTATATGTATATATATATATATATATATATATATATATATATATATATATATGCATATGTAAAAATTAAAAATTTGTTATTATTATGATAGTAACCTTGATGATAATCATGAAGGTTAAAATGATTAAAAGTCATGTTAAATAAATATGAATTCCATAAGGGTTGTAAACTTTAATGTTAATAATTGTATTATGAACATAAAATGTAAGAACTATAAATTTGAATATAAACTTGTAATAAGAATATGATCATGGAAAAAAATATAAGTATGATTATGATGATATAAATATTATCATAATTATTTCTATTATTAGTATTATCATTATTATTATTATTACTATTATATTTATTATCAAAAGTATTATTTTCATTATATTTTATTATTGTTATTATAATCATTATCATTTTTGTTAAAAATATAATTGTTAGTAAAAATTGTCATGATTAGTAAAGTCATCATTATTTTTATTATTATTATTATTATCATTTTTATTATTATTCTAGTATTATTATTATTATTATTTTACAAACAAAAGAAATTTATATACAAATATATTTAATACATAAGTATACTAATATTATACAATATTATGTTTTAACTAATAGAATATTAATTATATTGATAAAACATTAACTAAATTATATATCAAATAAGCATTATAATATATTATAAGTATTAATAAAATTATATATAAATATTAATCTTAATACATAACTAAATATATGTAAATTTGCTCGATTCCAATTATATATGTTAATATATATATGAAAGGACCCGTCCTAATCCACCTGGACGAAGTCATCAATATTTGGTCCCATTGCGATGATCGGCTCCAAGTAATGTCCTTATATTGAGCAAATGCACAGCGGAAGACTTAATTCGTACCTGAGAATAAACATGCTTTAAAGTGTCAACCAAAAGGTTGGTGAGTTCATAGGTTTATTATAACAATCATTTCAATATGTTAATAGATCACAAGATTTCATAATCATAAACATAATACACTCGCAAGTGTATGTAAAGCATTCTAAGTGGTTGAGCACTTGGTAACCATACTTAACATTTAATCAACGTCGCATATTTCCTTTATTATGAAATCTCACTACACCGTACCAAGTGTAGTCACCAAAACGAAGTACTGTGCAACCGTTGAATACTGGTCGTCCAGTCCGGTTGGGGTTGTCAGGCCCGATAGATCTATCAACAGGATTCGCGTTTACAATACCCATGTAAATAGTAGTTACCAAGCTACAGGGAAATATGCCAGTGGTACAACTCAACGTAGAATATATTTTTAAGTACTTGTGTCTATTTTGTAAACATTTATAAAAGCAGCGCATGTATTCTCAGCCCAAAAATATATATTGCAAAAGCAATTAAAAAGGGAGCAAATGAAACTCACTTTTGCCTTGAAGGTATTTAATTCGACTTGGTCTCCGATAGATATCACGAACCTAACCATATATATAATATATCAATATATTTTCTTTTTAAGTAATCGTTACATATATATATACTTTTAATATTTTCTTAGTCCGTAGTTAGCAGTCCGATGTTAGTGGTCCACAATTAGTTGCTTAAATAAAATAAATAAAGACCCCATCGTATTCGTGTTGATCAGAATTAATCTCGACCCATGGTACCATGTTGTCAAATGACGTGTTGCGTACATAAAGTACCGTGTTGTCAAATGACGTGTTGCGTACAATCATGAGGTCTTATGATTAATCTTCTCGTGTTGTTTACGGGTGGTCCTGAAATATATAAAATCAAATCATAAGTAATTAAATATAAAATATCATATTAATTAGAAAAGATATGATTAATTTACTTTTTCTCCAAATATTTTCGTAGCTAAACCAGCTTCGGATACCCAATCTTGTTTTAGTCGTAGTTTCTTCATTACAACTCCGTTTTTGTTGGTTCAACTTGCAACTTCCTTGGATTCGAGTCAAATTTTAAGAATATGAACTAAAAATACCTTAGTTTGTATTCGAAATCATAGGTTATAGGTCAAACTTTGGTGAAACTTATGAAAGTGATCATTTTCCATCATAAAAACAACATTTAATGATCATTTTTCTAAAAATACTTACACTTTGAGTTAAACCATGAAATGTTTATGTGTTAACATATTTATAAGAAATATCATTTTTCCAGAACATGAACTTCCAATTCAAAGTTCAAGATGGTTTTTAATTATCCAACCCAAAACAGCCCCCGGTTGCACTCCGACGACGTAGATTCAGTTTTTAAGATGTTCTTTGTAAAACCAAGTTATATCTTGTTAGGTTAGCATATCATTATGATATATTACAGGTCTTGAAGTGTTTTAAAAGTCAAGTTAGAAGGATCTATTTAGTTTGCGAACAAGTTTGAAATCATTCAAACTATGTTCTTGTTGTTAAAATTTTATACCACAAAATAAGATAGCTATATGAATATGAATTGAATAAGATTATGAACAAGGTTACTACCTCAAGTTACTTGGACAAAGTTACTGCAAAAGATAAGAAATAATCTTGGAATCAAAGAGTGGTGGAGTTAGATCAAAAGGTTGGAAGTAAACTTCTTCAAATGGGTGGTTATTTTGATATGTTCTTGAAAGAGTTTTCTTATGGTGTTTAAGGCTTGTAATTGAAGCTAAATGATGGGGAAAATGCTTGGAGATGATCAAGTATGAAGTTAGGAGTATTTTGAGAGAGAAATGAGGGTGTAGCTTTGAGAAAATGGAGTGAAGAAATGGTGTTCATTTATAAAAACGTTTTTAGTTTATAAAGAAAGAAAAGGATTCCTAATTTTGTTTTCTTACTAATAATTCATACTACTTGAAAAATTCTAGTTACCTCATATCTAGGGCAGTAATAATGTTGATTAGGATGTTGATTTGATGTGTATATACCAATAGTAAATACATATAGAAGCTGGGTATGATACGGATACATATACCCTAGATATACATATAGAAATCTTGAGGAAACGGAACGAGAATTCAAATATAGCTATGTTTTGTGAATATACTTATATTGTTTTATGTATTTAAGTCCTTAAAAAGTGATTAAATACATTATATATACGATACATGTATAAGCATTATAGATTATAAGTATATATATCAAAGAATGTTACGTATAGTTATCGTTTTGAAAACTTAAGTTAGTAGTTTCAAAATATACTTATAACTCATTGTCATTAGTACACAATGAGATGTTAAACCATACTTAGATCATGTTAAATATATATAAATACATATATATACACAAACGTATAATTATCATATGTTATATAATTCGTGATATCATCGGTCATATTGGACGGTCAAACGTTGTGTAAAACTCTTTTCAAAAACACAAGTCTCAACAATTTGGATTGCTTATCATGTTGGTATGGTTTAATTTATGTAAATATTAATCTCATAAGTATAATTTGGTCGGAAAATTCCGGGTCATTACAGTACTTACCCGTTAAAGAAATTTCGTCCCCGAAATTTGATAGAGGTTGTTATGGATAACAATAAGAAGGTTTTCATGACAAATATAAGGTGATAATGGAGTTTTATCATCATTGAGTAATGTAGATAAAACGATTCGATTATGCGAAGAATATAAATGAGACTATCGTAAAAGAGTGAGATGAGTAAAATATATTCGTCTTAACCGATGACGTAGTTATGATTGATTTCCGGGATTTAAGGGATTTAAAGAGAATCTTACGTAATAAGATTTGGTTCTTTGGTGATTAAGGAAATCAGGATCTTCTTTGATTATATGCAATAATCTGTTTCGATTGCCCTGTCAGATATGTCACTATAAATTCACCCCTTCGTTTCCTTATTTTCCACGACTCACACCTTCTATTCTTTCTCCCTTGATTCTTACTTTAAAGCATTCATCAATATGCTCCATCCAGTCCTGATTCTTGATATACTCCTAACTTTTATATCTGTCATTCTTCTTTTTTATCTACCACCAGAAGAATCTATTTACTTCTACTATACTCTTGTGTTTATAGTGTTTCTAATTCTCCTGTGTCTCTATATTGCTATCTGCATCGATATACACGGTTTGTAATTTTGGGGTTATTATCGGAGTTTATATTCTTCATTATTTTTCGGAGCTTCATGCTTTCGTTTTCTCTTCCCGACTTCGAGTCAAGCCAGTAATGGTCCGGAATTCGTAGATATGAAATTCGGAATGAACATAGCTAATGCTCTAAGAAGAAAATGGTAATAGAACGATTTTAATTTGTTAAATTACCAGAATACCCTGGAGAAGACCGAGTCATCCAGAAACATATTCTCTTGATATGTTTATAGATTAGATAGAATGTAAGAGTCGTGTAAATGGCACATGATGACGGTACTGTGAATCATCATGCTTCATTAGAAACTCAGCATGACTTACTGTAATATAATGACGTTGATCAAGTATCATTATATTATACTAATCCATGCTTCAGTTCCCAACACTACTTCAAAATATTCATATTTTAAACTCGAAGGTTTCAAAATTTAGAAACTAACACAGTTTCTTTTATGTTGCAGATATTACGGGGAGATAAATGATCTCAGATAAGAATAGTTGTGAAAATATCGCCAGAAATATGGAGGATATTTATAATAGAACATACGAGAATATCTTAGAATTTCTAATATCAATGGATGATGAAGAAGATTTGTCTGTGAAGGTTTAGAATGAGAAATAAGATGTTTGCTAACGATTTCAGCAGGCACAGAATCATTTGGATTCTTTGAAGGCAAACTTATTCTTAGTGATTTGTCCACGGCTTTCTTCATAGTTTCACATAATCCGCTTTTCGGTACTAAATTTCTATCGAGCGTTCCTAACACTCCTTTCTTTATCATCAAACTTTTGGCCATTAAGATCGTCTACAACATGCTGCTTCGTCAGCATTTTCAAAGTTAACTGATCTGGGTCATCGGTTATCAAACCGAGGTAGTTTCAGGAGAATTGTGTTTTTAGAATGATTAATCGCTGATGGTAATATTGTGGAATATAAAAGGTTCCCTAGTAACAATAAAGAGTACGCATATATATCGCGGTTATAATAAAGTTGTTTCGGATGAAAAGTCGGAGTTGACTTGCTGGAGCTGTGACAAAATTAGCTACTTTGGAAAGGGATTGCAAAACGATCTTCGGTAATAACAATGTCAAAGGAACTAGAACAGATACGTGTCAAACGTTTACTCAGTTTCCGAGGGTTTTTCTGGTGCATAACTATATACATCAATCTTTTCTTCCGTAGATAAAGTGCGGTTAGTTTATCCTCTCGATTGAGGTGTTTTTAAGAATCATGATAGATTTGAACGCTGATTGTAATCGTCGAGATACAATGAGGTTTAAGATGAAATCAAGTGGCAATCTTGAAGAAATGTTTAGTTTCATATGTTATAATCAATATTTTAATTCATTTTAATTGTCCAATGTCATTAGTCCACAGTCGATAGTCCACAGTAACAGTCCAATAATTCATATATAGTTTAATATATAATATACGAATTAATTAATACGTGTCGTGACCCGTATACGTCTCAGACTCGATCACAACTCAAACTATATATATTATTGTAGAATCAACCTCAACCCTGTATAGAGAACTCGATCATTACTGCATATAGAGTGTCTATGGTGATTCCAAATAATATATATAGAAGCGTCGATATGATATGTCAAAACATTGTATACGTGTCCCGATATTTAAAGTGCGTAAAATAATTACAGAAATTAAATGACGATAAATAAAAGTGTGATAATTAAATTGCAAAAATAAACTGCGATAAATAAAATGTAATCAGTTAGCTAGGAACAGTTAGCTGGAACAGTTAGCGTGGATTCTTAACAAAATTTTTCATAGTTAATTTGTTTGTTTCTAACAGATTTTATTTTGTCATATGTTTTCTTCATATGCCACTTGTTGGATTCTGGGAAGTCAAAATCTAAATATGAAATTGAATGAAAATGGTTATTCTGCGGTGAACGGATACGTATATCGGTGGTTGTAAGTAGGATAGTAAATGACTGTTGAATCAGCTTCGACGAATGTACAATGTAACTTATTAAGATGAAATCTAATTATTCCTCGGGTATTACCTACCCGTTAAAAAAAAATTTCACCATTAATATTTTGTACAAAAAAACTTTTAATTACAATCTTTATGAAAACATATATACATATATATTTTCTTTAGATGAAATCATGAATTTAATGAGTTAATATGATATTAATCTCATTTGCTTTTCGGTTTGAGCTAGAATAAGAAATCTCTAAAACTATTTGAAACCACATATTCTTCGCATAATATCAATGAAGTTATGGATCAATACTTCATCGTTCATTATTGTTGGTACTCCTTGGTATCTATGGTGCGTATGATGTTGATGTTTGTGGGACAGATTATGATGTCGAGACGTGTTATGTGGATGTTGTTTGTTAGTGGTGATGATGGTATTGTTGATGTTATTAATGGTGGTGCTGATTATGCTGTTGGTGCTGCTGCTGGTGTTTGCAACCTTCGCACCATGTTCTCCAAAGCCGTCACGCGAGCGCGAAGTTCGTTAACTTCTGCTAGTACACCGGGATGATTGGCGGTTGGAGCGAGCGAATGAACAAGATTTGTAATATGGGATAGTATATAATCGTGACGAGATACTCTAGAAATGAGAGAGAAAATGGTGTTTCGAATAGGTTCGCCGGTAAGTGCTTCAGGTTCATCGCCAAGAGGGCAATTTGGTGGATGGAATGGATCACCTTCTTCTTGTCTCCAGTGATTTAGTATATTATGAACCCATCCCCAATTCATCCAGAATAGATGATGGGAAATTGGTTGATCCATTCCGGTGACGCTGCTTTCGAAGCCCGAATGGAAATCCATATCGGCATAACTGTCGAAATCTGAAGAATTCGAACTAGATGCGGAATCCATCTTGTATAATGGGGAAAATGAATTTTTGGTATGGAATAGATTATAGGAGTTAGATTTGGTACTCTTCAATACATAATTTACATATGTATATATAATACTAAAATCCCATAAATTACGGAGAATCTTTGAAAAGATATCAGTCAAAGTTCGCAATAACAGATATGCTAAGATAAGAATTCGTCTATACACTATCAATGCAGTAAATGCAGTAAAACGTGTCTAGACTTATGAATGATAAGCAGGTAATTTCCTAAGGATGATAAGCAGATGATTTCCGACTAGAAATGATAAGCAAAACTTTTGACATGTAGACACGGTCGAAGTCCAGACTCATTAATGCATCCTAACAACTACTAGTTAGACACACTAATGCAAGACCTGGTTCGCTACGACCACCGCTCTGATACCAACTGAAAGGACCCGCCTAATCCACCTGGACGAAGTCATCAACATTTGGTCCCATTGCGATGATCGGCTCCAAGTAATGTCCTTATATTGAGCAAATGCACAGCGGAAGACTTAATTCGTACCTGAGAATAAACATGCTTTAAAGTGTCAACCAAAAGGTTGGTGAGTTCATAGGTTTATTATAACAATCATTTCAATATGTTAATAGATCACAAGATTTCATAATCATAAACATAATACACTCGCAAGTGTATGTAAAGCATTCTAAGTGGTTGAGCACTTGGTAACCATACTTAACATTTAATCAACGTCGCATATTCCCTTTATTATGAAATCTCACTACACCGTACCAAGTGTAGTCACCAAAACGAAGTACTGTGCAACCGTTGAATACTGGTCGTCCAGTCCGGTTGGGGTTGTCAGGTCCGATAGATCTATCAACAGGAATTGTGTTTACAATACCCATATAAATAGTAGTTACCAAGCTACAGGGAAATATGCCAGTGGTACAACTCAACGTAGAATATATTTTTAAGTACTTGTGTCTATTTTGTAAACATTTATAAAAGCAGCGCATGTATTCTCAGCCCAAAAATATATATTGCAAAAGCAATTAAAAAGGGAGCAAATGAAACTCACTTTTGCCTTGAAGGTATTTAATTCGACTTGGTCTCCGATAGATATCACGAACCTGACCATATATATAATATATCAATATATTTTCTTTTTTAAGTAATCGTTACATATATATATACTTTTAATATTTTCTTAGTCCGTAGTTAGCAGTCCGATGTTAGTGGTCCACAATTAGTTGCTTAAATAAAATAAATAAAGACCCCATCGTATTCGTGTTGATCAGAATTAATCTCGACCCATGGTACCATGTTGTCAAATGACGTGTTGCGTACATAAAGTACCGTGTTGTCAAATGACGTGTTGCGTACAATCATGAGGTCTTATGATTAATCTTCTCGTGTTGTTTACGGGTGGTCCTGAAATATATAAAATCAAATCATAAGCAATTATATATAAAATATCATATTAATTAGAAAAGATATGATTAATTTACTTTTTCTCCAAATATTTTCGTAGCTAAACCAGCTTCGGATACCCAATCTTGTTTTAGTCGTAGTTTCTTCATTACAACTCCGTTTTTGTTGGTTCAACTTGCAACTTCCTTGGATTCGAGTCAAATTTTAAGAATATGAACTAAAAATACCTTAGTTTGTATTCGAAATCATAGGTTATAGGTCAAACTTTGGTGAAACTTATGAAAGTGATCATTTTCCATCATAAAAACAATATTTAATGATCATTTTTCTAAAAATACTTACACTTTGAGTTAAACCATGAAATTTTTATGTGTTAACATATTTATAATAAATATCATTTTTCCAGAACATGAACTTCCAATTCAAAGTTCAAGATGGTTTTTAATTATCCAACCCAAAACAGCCCCCGGTTGCACTCCGACGACGTAGATTCAGTTTTTAAGATGTTCTTTGTAAAACCAAGTTATATCTTGTTAGGTTAGCATATCATTATGATATATTACAGGTCTTGAAGTGTTTTAAAAGTCAAGTTAGAAGGATCTATTTAGTTTGCGAACAAGTTTGAAATCATTCAAACTATGTTCTTGTTGTTAAAATTTTATACCACAAAATAAGATAGCTATATGAATATGAATTGAATAAGATTATGAACAAGGTTACTACCTCAAGTTACTTGGACAAAGTTACTGCAAAAGATAAGAAATAATCTTGGAATCAAAGAGTGGTGGAGTTAGATCAAAAGGTTGGAAGTAAACTTCTTCAAATGGGTGGTTATTTTGATATGTTCTTGAAAGAGTTTTCTTATGGTGTTTAAGGCTTGTAATTGAAGATAAATGATGGGGAAAATGCTTGGAGATGATCAAGTATGAAGTTAGGAGTATTTTGAGAGAGAAATGAGGGTGTAGGTATGAGAAAATGGAGTGAAGAAATGGTGTTCATTTATAAAAACGTTTTTAGTTTATAAAGAAAGAAAAGGATTCCTAATTTTGTTTTCTTACTAATAATTCATACTACTTGACAAATTCTAGTTACCTCATATCTAGGGCAGTAATAATGTTGATTAGGATGTTGATTTGATGTGTATATACCAATAGTAAATACATATAGAAGCTGGGTATGATACGGATACATATACCCTAGATATACATATAGAAATCTTGAGGAAACGGAACGAGAATTCAAATATAGCTATGTTTTGTGAATATACTTATATTGTTTTATGTATTTAAGTCCTTAAAAAGTGATTAAATACATTATATATACGATACATGTATAAGCATTATAGATTATAAGTATATATATCAAAGAATGTTACGTATAGTTATCGTTTTGAAAACTTAAGTTAGTAGTTTCAAAATATACTTATAACTCATTGTCATTAGTACACAATGAGATGTTAAACCATACTTAGATCATGTTAAATATATATAAATACATATATATACACAAACGTATAATTATCATATGTTATATAGTTCGTGATATCATCGGTCATATTGGACGGTCAAACGTTGTGTAAAACTCTTTTCAAAAACACAAGTCTCAACAATTTGGATTGCTTATCATGTTGGTATGGTTTAATTTATGTAAATATTAATCTCATAAGTATAATTTGGTCGGAAAATTCCGGGTCATTACAATATATATATATATATATATATATATATATATATATATATATATATATATATATATATATATATATATATATGAATGATCTAGGTTCGTGAATCCGAGGTCAACCCTGCATTGTTCAATATAGTCATATGTATTTTTACTACAAAATACATTAGGTGAGTTTCATTAATCCCTTTTTAAATGCTTTTGCAGTATATATTTTTGGGACTGAGAATACATGCGCTGTTTTTATAACTGTTTTACGAAATAGACACAAGTAATTGAAACTACATTATATGGTTGAATGATTGAAATCGAATATGCCCCTTTTAGTCTGGTAATCTAAGAATTAGGGAACAGACATCCTAATTGACGCGAATCCTAAAGATAGATCTATCGGGCCCAACAAGCCCCATCCAAAGTACCGGATGCTTTAGTACTTCGAAATTTATATCATGTCCGAAGGAGGATCCTGGAATGATGGGGATATTCTTATATGTATATTGTGAATGTCGGTTACCAGGTGTTCAATCCATATGAATGATATTTTTATCTCTATGCATGGGACGTATGATTATGAGAAATGGAAGTATGAAATCTTGTGGTCTATTAAAATTATGAAATGATTATTTATGTTAAACTAATGAACTCACCAACCTTTTAGTTAACACTTGAAAGCATGTTTATTCTCAGGTATGAAAGAAATCTTCCGCTGTGCATTTGCTCATATTATAGATATTACTTGGAGTCATTCATGGCATATTTCAAAAGACGTTGCATTCGAGTCGTCGACTTCATCAAGATTATTATTAAGGCAATTATAGTTGGATATATTATGAAATGGTACACATGTCTGTCAACTTTAGAAGTAATGAAAGATTGTCTTTTCAAAACGAATGCAATGTTTGTAAAATGTATCATATAGAGGTCAAGTACCTCGCGATGTAATCAATTGTTGTGAATCGTTTATAATCTATATGGACTTCGTCCGAATGGATTAGGACGGGTCTTCACAGTTTTTCATAGCTACATAAGCGTAACCTCGATTCTTCAATAACTTTTCTTCTAAACATATGAACGGTCCTTCTCTGCATAGAGTAACAAATTCGGTATTTGAATATATTTGATTGTTCGAACATTTACCTTCGTGTGACCATTTTCCGCATTTATGACATCTTTCAAGGTGTCGTGCTCTTCGTTTTGTTGCAGATTTTGATTTTCCTTTACCAAAATGTGTTTTATGATGATTCTTCCTGAGTTCTTTTCTTACTTCGTCCATTTTTCCTCTTATTAATGATATCAGTTCACTCGGAAAAATGTTATTATTACGTTTAGTAATCATAGCGTGTAGTAGTAGACCATGGTTCAGATCAAAGGAATTCTTCATCTCGTAAAACCTAAAAGAAATAAAAATTCAGAATGGAGGGAGAAGACTAGTTCTTTAGGGTCTGCTAGGGAAAGACCATTCGAATTCCATTTTCGAGAACTACAAAAAATCTAACTCTAACAGAAATACATATTACCCTTAAAAGACTTGATTCTCCCCACACTTAGTTAGCTGTGGTGTCGAATTTGTGATTAACTTCATTTTCAATTGGACTATCAACAACTTGTATATCTCTGACTTTTGCTTCAAGCCAATTGTTGATTTCCTCTGTAACTTTCACAAATTCAACTAACATTGCCTTTTCTTTAGGCGACAAATTTGATACTAATCGGTTACATAACTTAAAGTTCCCCTTAATCCTAGCATCTTGAATCCGTTTATAAAGTTTCTTCGTTGAACTATCAAAAACGGGTTCATCTAATTTCGTATCAATAATGGGGTTCTTTGTTATCAGGTCATCATTGGTTGTTGCTTCATCTTTCCCACACTTAGGCATTTTTATAGGTTCAACAGTTTTGGTTGGTGGAGATCTAAACTTTCAGTTCACAAAGGTAACCGATTTGTCACCATCCCTAAGTGTCATTCTACCTTCTCTTACATCAATGAATGCTTCGGTGGTTGCTAAAAATGGGCGATCTAAAATTAGAGGAATATCAAGGTCTTCCTCCATATTAATAACTATGAAGTTTGCAACAAAGGTCAAACTTCCCACTTTAACAAGTAAATTATTGGTTATTCCAACCGGGTGTTTAATGGTTTGGTCGAATAATTGAACACCTATTTTGGTTGGTCTTAATTTACCCACACCTAATCTTTTGTATAAGGAAAGAGGCATAACATTTGCACTTGCTCCTAAATCTGCGAGCCCATTATACATAGCACCATCATTAAGCAAGCAAGAAATGATAAATTCACCCGGGTCTCCCACTTTAGTAAGTAGAGTTGGTTTGTTAACCTTTTCCGGGTAATCTTTTCTTGGTTCTTTCACTTCTACTTGAACTTCTTGTTCACATTTTTCTTCGTTTCTTGGAATGGGAGATTTGTATAGGAATTCTTCTTCATCACTCCAATTTGAAGCTTCCCCGTCTTCCAATTTTAGTTTTTCATATGTCGTTGATAACATATTTATGTTTGCATTCTGAGGGTTTTCTTGAGTGGTAAAATTATGATTGACTTCATTGTCAACTTCCATTGGACCATGTATGTAATGTTTAACTCTGTGACCATTAACTTTAAATTCAATCCCATTTGAATTTATTAACTATATTGTTCCGTATGGGAAAACTCTTTTGACTATGAATGGTCAGACCATCTTGATTTCAATTTTCCAGGAAATAGCTTGAATCGTGAATTGAAAAGAAGAACTCTATCTCCTTCCTTAAATTCTTTTGAACTTCTGATTCTTTTATCATGTCATTTCTTCGTTCTTTCCTTATAGATTAACAAATTTTCATATGCTTCATGTCTTAATTCTTCTAATTCGTTTAGTTAAATTAACCGTAGACATCCGGCTTCATGTAAATCAAGATTACATATCTTCAAAGCCCAAAATGCTTTATGCTCAATTTTTACTAGAAGGTGACATGCTTTTCAGTAAACAAGTTTAAAAGGTGTGGTGCCAATTGGAGTTTTGTAGGCTGTTCTAAAAGCCCAGAGTGCATCCTCCAATTTCATGGACCATTCCTTCAGATTTGATCCTACGATTTTCTCTAGAATACGTTTTAATGCTCGGTTGGTATTTTCAACTTGTCCACTTGTTTGTGGATGATAAGCGGTTGAGATTTTATGAGTTACTCCATATCTTTTAAGAACTTTCTCAAGTTGATTATTACAAAAATGAGTACCCTGATCACTTATTAAAGCTTTCGGTATTCCGAACCTTGCAAAAAGACGTTTTAAAAAATTGACTACAACTCGTGCATCATTAGTTGGGAGAGCTTGTGCTTTCGCCCATTTAGATACATAATCAATGGCAACGAGAATGTAGAGATTATTATGAGATTTTAGAAATGGACCCATAAAGTCAATACGCCAAACGTCAAATACTTCACATACTTGAATGACATTTTGTAGCATTTCATCACGTTGACTTATTTTTTCGGCCCTTTGACAAGCATCACAGGATTTACAAAGAAGGTGTGCGTCTTTGAAAATTGTAGGCCAATAGAATCCAGCGTCATAGACTTTTCTTACTGTAAGTTGAGGCCCATAATGCCCTCCTGTTGATCCTGTGTGACAATGGTTTAAGATTTGACTAGCTTCACTCCGAATACACATCGGCGTATTATTCCATCGGGACAACTTTTAAACAAATGTGGATCTTCCCAGAAATAGTGTTTTATATCACTAAAGAATTTCTTTCGTTTTTGGTATGACAACTCTTTTTCAAGGAATCCACATACTAAATAGTTTGCATAGTCTGCAAACCATGGAATTTCATTATAATCTATCTTCAAAAGATATTCATCAGGAAAGTTATCTTGTATAGCCGATTCATTTAGAACTTCTAATTCGGGATTTTCAAGACGAGAAAGATGATCAGCGGCGAGATTTTCTGCTCCCTTTTTGTCTCGGATCTCAATATTGAACTCTTGTAAGAGTAAGATCCAACGGATTAATCGTGGTTTGGCATCTTGTTTTGAAAATAGGTATCTAAGAGCAGAATGGTCGGTATAGACCACCGTTTTAGCTAAAACGAGATATGAACGAAATTTGTCAAAAGCAAAGACAATAGCAAGGAGTTCTTTTTCAGTAGTTTTGTAATTCGTTTGTGCTCCTTGTAACGTCTTACTAGCGTAATAAATAGGTTGAAATCGTTTTTCAATCCTTTGTCCTAAAACGGCTCTCATTGCAAAATCACTTGCATCGCACATGAGTTCAAATGGTAGATTTCAATTTGGAGTTATCATGATCGGCGCATTAGTGAGTTTTTCTTTAAGAATATTAAAAGATTTGATGCATTCATCTGAAAAGATGAATGGAGCATCCTTTTCTAGGAGTTTATTCATAGGAGTGACAATTTTAGAAAAATCTTTTATGAAACGTCGGTAAAAACGGCATGCCCTAGAAAACTCCTAACTCCTCTAACATTGGTGGGATGTGGAAGTTTAGCAATTACATCTACTTTAGCTCTATCTACTTCAATTCCTTCCTTTGAAATTTTATGACCAAGAACGATGCCTTCTCTAACCATGAAATGGCATTTCTCCCAATTAAGAACTAGATTTGATTGTTCGCATCTAATAAGCATTCGTTCAAGATTAACTAGACATGTTTCAAAAGTATCACCGAAGACTGAAAAGTCATCCATGAAAACTTCCATGCATTCTTCTATCATGTCGTGAAAAATCGCCATCATGCACCTTTGAAAGGTTGCAGGGGCGTTGCAAAGTCCAAATGGTATGCGTTTGTAAGCAAAAGTACCATAAGGGCACGTGAATGTGGTTTTCTCTTGGTCCTCGGGTGCTATTGGAATTTTAAAATATCCAGAAAAACCGTCAAGAAAACAATAGTAACTATTCCCAGCTAACCTTTCCAACATTTGATCAATGAAAGGTAAAGGAAAGTGATCTTTTCTGGTGGCGTCATTTAATTTTCTATAATCAATACAAACATGTCATCCTGTTACAGTCCTATTAGGAATAAGCTCATTTTTTTCATTTGTGATGACAGTCATGCCACCCTTCTTAGGCACGCATTGAACTGGGCTTACCCATGGACTATCATAAATTGGATAAATTAAACCTGCATCTAGTAGTTTAATAATTTCTTTCTTAACAACATCTTGCATATTTGGATTTAGTCTTCGTTGGTGTTGCACATACGTTTTATGACCTTCTTCCATAAGGATTTTATGTGTGCAATACGAAGGACTTATGCCTTTAATGTCATGAATCTTCCATGCAATAGCTGGTTTATGAGCTTTTAGCACAGAAATGAGTTGAGATTTTTTATTTTCCGTAATGGAAGACGATATTGTTACAGGTAATTCGGATTCACCATGTAAATAAGTGTATTCCAAATGGTTTGGAAGTGGCTTTAACTCTAATGTCGGTGGCTCTCCTATCGATGATTTGTAACGATATCTGTCTTCCTCTTTTAACATTTGAAGTTCTTCTGTTGTTGGTTCGTATTCATTAGCCATGAGTGCGGCTAACATTTCAGCTTCATCAATTGGTTCAGTTCCTTCTCCTAAAGAACATTCTCCTGTTCCTTGTAATTCTGGAAATTCTTCTAACAATTCTGCATGTGAATCTATAGTTTGAATATAATAACATGTATCATCTGCAGATTGCGGTTGTTGCATGGCTCTATCAACAGAAAAGGTAACAATCTCGTCCTCTATACTTAGGGTCAATTTCTTACCAAACACGTCTATTATTGCTTTAGCCGTGTTTAAGAATGGTCTTCCTAATATTAGAGGAACTCGAGAATCTTCTTCCATGTTCAGAATAACAAAATCTACTGAAAATACTAAAGTACCAACTTTAACTAGCATGTTTTCCATTATCCCTCTAGGATATTTTACTGATCGGTCGGCTAGTTGTCTGCTTATTCGTGTTGGTTTCAATTCTCTGAGGTCTAGTTTAGTGTATAATGAATACGGCATTAAATTTTTACTAGCACCTAAATCTGCTAATGCTTCTATTGAACTAAGACTTCCCAGAAAACATGGAATTGTGAAACTTCCTGGATCTGAAAGTTTTTCTGGTAGCTTATTCAACAGCACTGCAGAACAATTAGCATTCATTGTAACAGCCGAGAGTTCTTCCATTTTCTTTCTATTTGTGATCAGATCTTTCAGGAATTTGGCATATCTTGGCATTCCTGATATCACATCAATGAAAGGAAGATTGACATTTATTTGTTTAAACATATCCAAGAATTTGGATTGTTCGGCTTCAAGTCTTTCTTTTCTCATTTTACTTGGATAAGGAAGTGGTGGTTGGTATGGTTTAACATAAGGTTTAGCCTTAACTGTGTTATCTTCATTAATATTTTCAACTACCGGTTCTATTTCCTTATCTTGCTCAGATTGTGGTTCTTGTGTAGTAGGAATAGAGTCATCAGAAATTACTGGCATTTCAGGTGGTTTAAGTGTAATACCACTTCTCATGGTAATGGCTTTAGTTGTTTCATTCTGGGGGTTAGCATTTGTATCGCTAGGTAGACTTTCCGGTTTTCTTTCACCTATCAACCTTGCTAGGTTGCTTACTTCTTGTTCCAGATTTTGAATAGAATCTTGTTGATTTCTAAATGCTTGAGCATTTTGTTCATTGGTTTGTTTTTGAGATGTGAAAAACTGCGTTTGAGATTCAACTAACTTCGACATCATGTCTTCTAAATTTGGCTTTTTATCATCGGTTTGTAGTGGTTTAATTGGAAAAATAAGTCTTTGCTGGTTGTAAGTATTATTAGATACTTGTTGATTGCTAGGACCTCGTTGGTTGTTGTATGGAACATTTCGGTTATAATTCTGATTTTGATTGTAGATTGGTCTTGGCGGTTGATAATTATTCTGATAATTATTTCCAGGCCTTTGGTTCATATATGAAACATTCTCTCTTTGTTCCATTGTTTGTTCAATACTGAGACAATCTTTTGTCAAATGTGGTCCTCCACACTGCTCACAACTAATTCGTATTGAGTGAATATCTTTAGTCATCTTTTCTATTCGTCTATCGAAAGCATCTATCTTTGCGGACATGGAATCAAAGTCATGGCTAGAATCGGCTCTAGCCGCTTTAGATGATCTAACGATATCTTTTTCTTAGTGCCACTCATGTGAGTGGGAAGCAGTGTTATCAATAATTTTGTAAGCTTCAGTTGCAGTTTTCTTCAAAATGGAACCACCAGCTGCTATGTCGATGTCTTTGCGTGTAGTAATATCGCATCTTTGGTAGAATATTTGTACTATTTGATAAGTGTCTAAACCATGTTGCGGACATCCTCTTAACAACTTTCCAAATCTTGTCCACGCCTCATATAGTGTTTCATTTGGCTTTTGTGTGAACGTAACTATTTTTCCTTGAAGTCTCCCGGAAAGAATCGTTTAAGAAATTTTTCAACTAAAACATCCCATGTATCAATCGCCCCTTCAGGTAACGATTCTAACCAATCTTTGGCTTCTCCCTTTAAAGTCCAGGGAAATAACATGAGATAGATCTGTTCATCCTCCACTTCTCTTATTTTGAATAGAGTACAGATCCTATTAAAAGTTCGAAGATGTTCGTTTGGATCTTCCTTCGGTGCACCACTAAATTGGCATTGATTAGTTACCATGTGTAGGATTTGTCCTTTGATTTCATAATCTGGCACATTAATATCTGGTTGAGTAATTGCATGACCTTGGCCAGTGCGTTTAGCTCTCATTCGGTCTTCCATACTTAGAGGTTCCAGATTTTCCATGATTAAATTTGTTGAATCTGAATCACTAGAGGATTCTGATTTAATGGTTTCTTCCTCGACAATTTCTGGATGAGTAATTTGTGGTTCAGGAGGAATGATTTGTGGTTCAGGATCTCTGAATTGTCCTTGAATATCCTCCGGATTCTCAATTGTGAGGTCGGGTTCAAAAAATGAATTATCGGAAATTTGAATTGGAGTACTTGGTCGACTGGATGACGATTCTAAAGAAAAATCAACGGCGACAATATTGGCTAGATGTCTTGATCGAGTTACAGGTGGTGAACGTATGAAAGGTGGTGATCGTTTTGCTCGGTGCATTCACAGAATATCCTATTAGTTATAAAAGATAAAAAATTATATAAGCTATCAAATTAATAGACTTTTCTGATTTTGCCCACGTTTCGAATAACCAATAGATGCAGCAGGTAGCCAGGACCCTTTAAATCGGAAGCCCACAACTCGCCACTAACAAATCCAACTATTACTACGAACCAGAAAATTTTGGATGTCTATTAATTTAACCACTTAAAATAATTTTTCGTCGAAATTTAAAGAAAATAAAGAAAATTCTATGTCCTAAAAACTAGAGTGTCGAGAAATAAGAAAGAAAAAGAGTGCGTCGAAAAACGTCAAAAAATAAGCGGTCGAAAAATAAGCGTTGAAAAATAATAAAATGCAAGTAGCGCGTCGAAATTTAAAAGTCTAAAAACTAAAAATTAAAACTTGCGTCTAAAGGTATTAAAGCTTAAAGGAATTCTATATCCAAAACGGCAATAACTTAATTAAGCACTAAAATCTATTAAATACTAAAGCGATAAGCGGTGTCGTAGAATTCTAAAGCGCCTAAATCTTAATCTAAAGAAAAAGCACTTAAGGGATTTTACGGCAAAGTCTAAAAATCTAGAAATAAAGTAACTACGGAAAATACTAAATTTAAAACTAAGTACGAATGATAAATATACAAATTACAAATTAAACTAATAAAAAGATACAAAAGTTAAAAATAAAACTTAAAGTTATAAAAATACATTTTTTATAAAAATATTATTTTTATATTACTTATTTTATAAAAGTATCAATTTTATATTTAATAAAACTAATTAAAACTAAAATTACAAATTAAATAAAACTAAAACAAATTATTATTAAATATAAAACCCTAATCTATATTTAATTAATTATAATTATTATTAAAACTTAACCCTAATCGACAGTCAAAGGTACAGGTCCTGTCAAATCAAGTCATGCGATCGCATGAGTATCCTGTTATGAGTCCATGCGGTCGCATGGCTTCGGGTACCAGGTCAATTGTTGGGCTGCTACAGTATTGTGGCCCGATTACTTAAATTTTTTTTTTAATAGCGTTTCGCTTCGGCGTTTAAGATGTTCCCCGGCAGCGGCGCCAAAAATACTTGATGTTATGCGAGGTGTATACGAAATAGTTATATTTTTACTACGAAATAGTATTAAATACGATACAATTTTACACAAGTTATTTATTTATTTATAGAGTGGATATACCTAAACCTTGCTACAACACTTATAGGCAGTGTACCTAATCAGACAGTAGTGTAGTTTTTAGTAAGTCCGGTTCGTTCCGCAGGGAGCTAGCCAAGTTTAACGCTATATTTTTAAAACTATATATATATATATATATATATATATATATATATATATATATATATATATATATATATATATATATATATATATATATATATATATATATATATATATATATATATATATATATATATATATATATATATATATATATATATAGGAGCAGGATCAATCGGGAAGTAACCAATCGGGGGGAAGCAAAAAAAAAAATTTCATTTTTTTTGAAATTTTTTTTTCCGGCATCAAGATCACAGTAAAATATGAACATTTAGAAGAGACACTTCGTGATGAATGTTATTATTTAGGCGGGAAAACGATCGACAAAAATAACATTAAAGATAATATTGTTCGTGAAGAATATGAACGTTTTTTTTTTCATGTTTTGTGAAGTAAAATTTAGCCCGATTTAGAGTTTAGGGTTTAGGGTTTAGGGTTTAGGGTTTGGTGTTTTGGGTTTATTCCATAAACCCAAAACACCAAACCCTAAACCCTAAACCCTAAACCCTAAACTCTAAACCGTTCGTGTTAAAAACTCAATCTAAACCCTAAATCTAAACCCTAAATCTAAACCCTAAACCCTAAATTTCTAAACCCTAATATCTAAACCCTATAAACCCTAATATCTAAACCCTAATATCTAAACCCCAATAGCTAAAACCTCAAAATACGCTCGAAAAACACGATAATTGTTATATATTACTTATTCGAGCGTTTTCCCGCCAAAATAAAAACATTTATCACAAGGTGTCTCTACTAAATGTTCATATTTTCATCTCATCTATAATGTTCGTGAACAAAGTTTTTTCAAAAAATGAAAAAAAAAAAAAAAAATTGCTTCCCCCCGCTTCCCCCCGAATGGTTACTTCCCTCTTGATCCTACCACTTTATATACATACATATATATACATATACATATATATATATATATATATATATATATATATATATATATATATATATATATATATATATATATATATATATATATAAAAGTAATATTATTATTATTATAAAAGGGGATTTTACCGTTTAATGACCGGTTTGTCGATTTTATGTGTTAAGTCACAATTAAAACCTAATGTAAAATATTAAAAATAAATATAACTTAATTTAAAGCGTAAAGTAAATAACGATAATAAAAGTGCGATAATTTAAAGTGCGATAAATAAAATGACGATAAGTAAAATTGCGATAATTAAAAAGTACGATAATTAAAAGTGCGATAAGATATAAAATAAAGGAATTATGCTTATTTAAACTTCCGTAATCATGATGTTCGACGTGTTGATTTTAATTTATTACCATGGGTTAATTGTCCTTTGTCCTGGATTATTCAATATGTCCATACGGTTTTGTCCATAATAGTCCATCGGTCATAATTATAAAGTGCGAGGATCTTCGTCAAATTAACCTTATATCCGAAGTCAAATATTCTAACTAATTGGGGATTCGAACTGTAACAAGGTCTTAATACTTTGTTTAATGAATACACCAGGTTATCGACTGCGTGTAATCCAAGGTTTTACTACTTTGTTAACAATTACACCAATTACCCTTGAATGTAATCCACCCCTGTTTTAATAAGTCCATTAACTATTAATCCATCCCCGTGTTCGGTCAAATGAACAATAATTTGTATTTATAAATATCCTGCCCACCGTACCCGATTAAGCGTATGTGGTTATATATAGATACGCCAAATTGTAACCTTTATATTAAATTAACAAGGTATCGTTTAGTTAATATAAAGCCTATTAATAGCCCATAGTCTAATTTCCACAAGTGTCGTTCTTTAGTCCAAACCCCAATTATGGTACAAAGCCCAATTACCCCATCTTTAATATTTAGCCCAACATCACGATTACTTCGGCTTAAATAAGCATAATAATAACTTAGCTACGAGACATTAATTTAAAAAGGTTGAACATAACTTACAATGAGTATTAATCACGTAGTGTTACACGGACAGAATTTTGACTTACAAACTTAAAACGTTCGCCACTATAACCTTATTATTATTAACTTAAAATTAAAATTAAAATTAAAATATAAATATATATATATATATATATATATATATATATATATATATATATATATATATATATATATATATATATATATATATATATATATATATATATTGAGAGTATGATGATAGATTAGAAAAAGGTGTGTAAAATTCGTCCGAAATACGCTGCAATTTATAGATGTGGCCTGACACTTGAAGCCATGCGATCGCATGGTTTTAAACCTTCCTGGCCATGCTATCGCATGGCCTGCTTTTCCAGCTCACCAAACAACAAAAACGTGGGCTGCTGACTTTATAATAATATATAATATAATATATATAATTTTATATAATTATATATATATATATATATATATATATATATATATATATATATATTATACTATATTCTTGTACATCGTTGACTTGTAATTTTAGCTCCGTTGAGTTGCGCGTTGATAGTTGGTTCATGTCCCAGTTTCGGATTTCCGAACGTCCTTTCGTATGATTTAATATCTTGTACTTTGCGTTTCGCGGCTCGTACTCTTGTAACTTTTAGACGTTTCTCATCAATAAATTGAACCACTTGGATTGTACTTTGTACTTTTTAGCTTTTTGGTCGTTTGCGTCTTCGAATCGTCGAATCTGTCTTTTGTCTTCACCTTTTATTATTCAAACGAATATCACTTGTAAATAGAACAATTGCAACTAAAAGCTTGTCTTTCTTGAAGGATAATGCTATGAAATATATGTTCGTTTTTAGCATTATCAAGCACCAAGATAGCAATTCTAACAGCAGAAGCAACATCGTCTAAGCACCTGAGAAATACACGCTTAAAAAGTCAACACGAATTTTGGTGAGCTATAGTTTGTTTGTACTCAGTAAAGTAATGTAGACCACGAGGTTTCAGTGCTTCAACCAGCAGTTTAAATCAGTATGAAAAGTATATGCTTAACCGTAGGCACCCGGTAACTAACTTAACGTAATAGTAATACCCCCTAAAAGTACACTTGGCGAGTGCGTATGTCCTCGAAGTATCAAACACCCATTAAATGCTAGCGCGACTAGCCCGAGTGGGGATGTCAAACCCTATGGATCCATATCTAATATTCGCGTTCACCGGTTCAAAACCAATGATTAAACGTTACCGTGCTAAGGGAAATGTTTATGCCATTATATAACGCACACATATGTAAAGTTTAAGTACTCGTGTAAAGTAAGTAAAACATAAAAAGCGCATGTATTCTCAGTCCCAAAAATAGTAAAAAGTAGTAAGGGATGCTATAACTCACAGTAAATAAGCAGTAAAAGTCGATACGAAAAGTATGCAGGTAGTAAGTCAGTCCGAAAGGTCGTCAACCTAAGTCAAAGTTCACTAGGTCAGTATGTTGTCCCCATAAGTGTAAAAGTGAATAAATTAAGTTTAAGTGTCATCATCGACATCATCATCATCATCATCATTCATCAACACTAAGGTAAGTTTAACAAGAATAGAGATCAAAACAAAAGGCTGACTTCGGACAGCTGTTACGACCTCTATACAATTCAAAAAGACGCGTAATCAGTGGACATGGCTCCGTATGTGAGTCCTCTAACCGCTGACCAAT
The DNA here is from genome assembly GCF_046630445.1 of Rutidosis leptorrhynchoides. Classification (NCBI taxonomy): domain Eukaryota; kingdom Viridiplantae; phylum Streptophyta; class Magnoliopsida; order Asterales; family Asteraceae; genus Rutidosis; species Rutidosis leptorrhynchoides. The sequence continues at coordinate 34,851,603 of NC_092338.1, forward strand.
TTTCAGAACATAACTCGTCTTCGTTTGACCGTGGCAACGGTTTAAGTGCGAGTAGATCAGAAATTTCAGCATAACGTTACAAAGGCGTAGTGACTTTCGGAAGGCTATAAATCCTAAACCATATATCGGATTTAGGCGAGACCTAAATAAAAAGTCATCTACTCGAAACGAAATATCTGAAAATCAATTTTCCAGAAGTCCAGGAGTCTGATCAGACTCCGAAAAACAGCAAACAAGTGCTCCGGTGAGATTCTTGGTGTTTGATGCTCATCACGGTTCTCATCCTTGATGCTTGTAGCTTCAAGTGTACAACTCATTGATGTGTTAGCATCACTTTGACCAAGGTTCAACCATCAATACCCAACTAAGAGTAAATCTATCATTCTACAAGTTTTGAATATCAAGATTGCCTCTTTATTGCATAAATCCAATAAAGCTTTAACATTTTTCCTTTTTACACAAGCTTATGCATCTTCATCATATGTGATGATGAAGACTTGATCTTTATCATCACAATAACACAAAAAGGTTTCAAGTAAGTGAGATCTATAATAATAACTTAGATCTCAAGTATTAAGAAAACCCTAAGCTAGAAAGCTTGGATCTTTACAAGATTAATGAGACCATAAGCTAAAAAGCTAAGATCTAATGAAAGTAATGAGACCATAAGCTAAAAAGCTAAGATCTTTAACAAAATAATGAAACCCTAAGCTAGAAAGCTTGAATCTTTAGTGTTCTTGAAGATCCTTAAAGCAAAAGACTAGATCTTCAAGTTACATGAAGATCATAAACACAAGTTTTGATCTTTATAACAAAATAAAGAAATCATAAGCTAGATCTAACAAGTAAATGAAGATTCAAAGCTATAAAGCTTGAATCTTTCATGTTCTTGAAGGATTCAAACCCAAGTTTGAATCTACAAGATATAACAAGATCAAAAGCTAAAAGCTAGATCCTTGCATGATGATGATGATGTCAACATTTAGAAGAGAAGAAGAAGAAGAAAAAAATTTAATACTTACACTTTTTAGAGTGAGAAAGACTAGAGAGAAAATAAGAGAGTAAGTGTGTGTAAATTATGAATGAGATCAAGTGTGAAATGGGTGAGCTAAGGCTTGTATTTATAGTGGAAATAGGTGTGGGGAGGCCCTCATGGTCGTTGGTTTTGGGGGGAACAAGTGGGGGACAACTTTTGCTTTTTGGTTAATGGTTGTCTAAAGTTAGTGCTTATGTTAGGATCTCATGCAACATTAAGGATAATGGTAAGCAAAAATGCTAGTATGTTGGCTCTTATAAATGGGCATTTGTCTTACATATAAATGGGTCATTATCCACTAATAATTGAGCTAATTAAATAGTCCACTAGCTATAGTAGGGTGGGCTAAATTCCAACAAGGTAAAAAGTCAAACAAGACTAACTAGTGTGTTCTAGTAAATTACTAAGCGTAATTAAGCATCCAAAAAACCCAATTAATTGTTATTATAAAATAACAATTAGTGTTACGTAGTCATAATATTCCGGTTATGACCAAAGTTAAACGTGTACCAAGTACATAGCTCGTTTCAATCGTCAAATGACACCAACGGTCGTAAAAGCATTCGGGGATCAAGTTAAGTGATTACACACTTAATAGCATGTCGTAAGATATTAATGAAAGTAGTTAATCATTAAATAAGATCCCAGAGCATAAACTAGCTCAGTACGCACATATACGTAGTTTTGTGAAAGCACAATGCACAAAAGCAAGTCGAAAAAGCCGGGTCGTTACAGTAATCAAAACCGGTCAAAGTCAAAATTGATTTACATTTTAACATTAATTTAAACTAGAACTTTAGAGTTTCGAATAAAATGAAGTTTATGTTTACGATTTTCTTCTATTTTTATAGATATAATTTTTGAAATTTAATATTTTTCAAATGTCAAAGTACAATACGATTAATCTCCGATTAAACCCTGAATTGCCGATTACTCCTTCCAAAGTCCTGACCAATTTGTAAGACCCAAATTATTATTATACAGCAGTGTAAATATGGTACATAGAGTGTGGGTTTCATTGTGCAGTTAAACAGAAGCCAGAACCTGCCCAGAACCTTGTGCGCGCCACGCAGGGTTAAGTGTGCGCCACGCACTAGCCCTGTGCACAGATTCTAGCTTTTAAATTAAAGTTAAATGAAGGGCATTGTTGTCTTTTCACATGAGAACGAGTTTGGGGCTGTAATGGCCAGTTGTTTGGTGGTTGAAACACATTCAACATTATCACCAACCACATCATCTCTCCCAAATTAAAGTTCTGGAGTGAGAAACACTTTGAGAGAGAGAAAGCTCGAATCAAGGAGGAAGAAGTTGATTTCGGGCCAAAGCACGTGTATTAAAGTTGTTCATCTAATCACTAGCTACGTTGTGATTGTGGTGGTATGCTCTAATCTTGATTTCCTTATTTTAATTTGTTTAAGGGTTAGGGTTTGGGTTAGTGATGAACATAAAACCCATATTTGGTGATTTTGGGTGTTCTTGGGTAAGATTGAGTCATGAGGACTCAATAGTAACTAACCTAGGGTTTCAAAGTGTAAATTGGTGGTTATGAGCCTTAAAAGGTTAGTTAATTACTATCACACCTAGTTATTAAGCAAATGGGTGTTAATTGGGTTAGTGGATGATCCGAAATGGGTGTGTTGACTTTAACATGGTCAAATGGGTAATAATTGACCTAGTTAGGAAAGACGAGTATGAAATACCCTAATTGTGTATTAGTTGGTGTTGTTGGACCTTAATCACTAGCTTTTAGGATTTATGATGGTCTTGACCTTAAATGGGCGGTTTTGATATAAATGAGTCATTTAATGCAAGTAGACCATTAAATGCGCATGAGTAAATTGTTGGTGGTTGGTCCAACTAGTTTATGTGTTGATTGAGTACTTATTGTATTAGGTACTTTGCTTTGAAGCTTGCGGAAGTATAAAACTGTCACCGAATCGTTAAGGTGAGTGGAATAATTATATGCGTAGGTATATAATGTATTTATTTGCATAGCGTGAGATGTGAAGTGTCGATGTGCTAAGACACCACGTTCACGTGGTAAGTGAAGTGTCGATGTGCTAAGACACCACTCCAAGTAAGATGCATGACGGGTGAAGTGTCGATGTGTTAAGACACCACTAGGGGTGAAGTATCGACGTGTTAAGATACCACCCCAAGTAATATGAAGAGTGAAGTGTCGATGTGTTATGACACCACTCGGGGTGAAGCATCAACGTGTTAAGATGCCACTCCAAGAACTATGACGGGTGAAGTGTCGACGTGTTAAGACACCACCCGGGGTGAAGTATCGACGTGTTAAGATACCACCCGTGGGATTAGTGTACGACGTGTTAAGTACTCTAATGGTTGTTATGAACACCGGTGGGAAATTCGAGTACCATTCCTTGTACGATTGGTTAACCATGGTTATGTGTTGTAGTATAGCATATTATATCGTTTGTGTTATGTGCTATTGTTTGTGCTAGCTCGTGATATCGTGGATTTAGCATTGTACTTGAGATGGTATGCTAATTTAAAATGCTAGCGTGTATGAGGTGTTTGTGTAAGTGTTTGAAAGTAGGTGTATTATATATGTATGTATATAATTATTGCATTCACTGAGCGTTTTGCTTACCCTCTCGTTGTTTACCTTTTTATAGGCTCCGGCGTTGACAAGGGTAAGGGCGTTCGTTTGGATTAGTGATCCCGCTTCGTTATGTTAGGAGAAGCTTTTGGACGTATAGCTTTTTGAAGTTTGACCAAGATTCGGGTAGTTTAACCCCCAAACACCATGCTCAAAGTGCACTTTGGAATTTAAACTAATGTGGTCGAAACTTATATTTTGTACGAAGCTCTTAATTCGGCATATGTGGGCCCGGTTTCGTAAAACTTGTTTTATCATTGAAACATGTTAGTTTTAACTATTATAATATGATGTGAAAAGCGTTTCGTCTAAAAGTGTCGGAAAGTGGGAGATCTTTAAACGGAAATTGAACATTTTGGACAGTGGACTGTCAGCCCTTGTGCGCGCCGCGCACACAAGGGGCTGCGCGCCGCGCACCCTGCTGATATAAAAAAAAAATTTATTACGCATATTCAATTGTATAACAGGTTGGGTTGTTACACAATTAATCCATGGATAGTGAATTTTGCAACCTTGGTCGTCACTCCTGGTTCATGCATGATTACATATTTACATGGTAATTGGCATTATGTTTAAAAGGTTCAAACGAAAATAGTAAAAAGAGGTGGACAATGTCGACTCATTAGCAACAGACCCAACCTATCAATTATTATAGATGTTCTAGTTTGGGTTGTTTTTGTTAAGTTAGCCTTTATTTGGAAATGCAATTGGGTTGTTAGTTGAAAATGGTTTGTTTTGTTCTATATAATATGCTTGTTATGAATTCAGCAAAAAAAATTAGGTTGAACTGCTTGTTTATGAAATATTCAGATGTTGTTGTTGTATATATATATATATATATATATATATATATATATATATATATATATATATATATATATATATATATATATATATATATATATACATGATTTTTTGCAGCTAGCTTTATTATATATAAAAGGTTTTCATTATTCTTGAACTGTCAAAAAATTTAGTGTTTCTTGACACTTTCAAGTGTCAAAAAGTGAGGTGCTCTGTGACACAATCAAACGTCAAAAATAGAAGTGTTTCTTAGCATTTTCAAGTGTCAGAAAATGAAATGCTTCTTAACACTTTCAAGTGTCAAAAAGAGAGGTGCTCTTTGATGATTTTTCTTTTAAAATAGTAATTTTAATCAAGATTGTTGCAAAAATAGATTTTTTTTTTTTTACAGAAATGGTAAAACCGAAGTTTGAAACTTCGGTTTTGCCAATTCTGAAGTTTCAAACTTCGATTTTGCCTGAGGTGTCAGTAGAAACGCAAAACTGAAGTTTGGAACTTCTGTTTTGCAGATAAACAGTAAACCTAAGTTTCAAACTTCGATTTTGCAGTCTGCTTCATCCAGGCTCAATAATAGACTGAAACCTGCAGCCTTATCATGTCAAAATCTGATCTATCATCTTTTTACATTTATTTATATCACAATTATCATCAACTCAACACAAACATCACCAAGAACACAATTAAAGTCAGTTTCAAACACAAACATCACCAACAACACAATTCAAACAAATCAAAATCGGTTTCATACATCAACAATTACAAAAATGTCTATAATTCGTCCATTTATGGTGCATTTTGTTTGGGGAGGTCACATTTTATTTCAAAATGGTTGGCTTACTGGTGATAACACAACAATTAGAAGGAGTTTTGTGTTGAACACTAAGGTTAACTGTATGCAGTTAAACTAAATGACGTATAATTATGTAGGGGCGAACCAAAGAACGCACACGTTGAAAATGTTCTTGTGGGTTCTATTTAATGGAAATGAACGGAAAAATGAACTTACTGACGATAACACTTTGAAAACAATATATTATTATTCTCAGATGGATCCAAGTTATGAGGCTCAAATTGAAATTCAGTTTGAGGAAGTTTTTTCAACCACACAAAGTTCGGGTTTTATGGATCTTTTCAAACTTTAGAAGGTGGTCCATCAACATCTCAGTACCATTCAATAGTTGTTGAAGATGAACAAGAACGAAGAGATGAAGAACAAAATGTAGTAGACTCAGATGATGGTATGTCAACTGTAACCGACAGTACAGTTTCTGATTATAGCATTGAAGAGAATGTTTCTGGTGACGAAGGTAGAGAAGAGGAAGTGGAACCAATTTCGGAGACTGCCCCAGTTTCATGTTTCGGGTTTGTTAATCAAGGTGAGGCTAGTAATAGTTTTCCATTCGATGATGACCAAGAAGCATCATGGGTTTTTTTATGATAAGGAGATCGGTATTATTTCAAAAGGAATGGTGTTCCAGAACAAAGCTGAACTTATATATGCTGTTCGGAAATGGAATATACACCATAATAGAGAAATAGCTGTTACACAAAGCAAGCCGGGTTATTGGCAAGCACATTGTAGAACAAATAGCTCAAATTACAAGGGTCCACAAGAAAGATACCATTGTTGCTGGAGTGTAAGTGGTTCGTGTCACAATCGATCGAAGGTATAGAAAATTACAAAATAGAAAGATGAACACACGTGTTATGGACACGTATCGGAAAACAACAGTCGTTGTTTAACCTCTATCTTAATTGCTAGTGAAACTGAACATCAAATATGTATAAACGTTGCTTTTCCTGTTAAAAACATACAAGCCCAAATAAAAAATACATGGCATGTGGATGTCCGTTACGCTAAAGCATGGAATGCTAGGCGTATTGCAATCGAACAATTGTTTGGAACTTGAGAAAGTAATTTTATTCAACTACCAAATTATTTGAATGAATTAGTTTCTACCAATCCAGACACAATTGTTGTGTTTGAAAATGGACCTGAAATTGAAGAAGGTTTTGACACATTTAAATTTGTGTTTTGGGCATTCGGTCCAGCCATTAAAGCATATAAATTATGTATTCCGATCAATTGCATCGATTGCACCCATTTGAAAGGTAGTTATAGGGGTAAGCTGTTAACAGCGGTTGGAAAAAATGCTAACAATCAAATTATACCCGTTGCCTTTGCACTATTTGATGAAGAAAGTAACGAAAGTTGGGTTTGATTTTTGAAAATGCTCCAAGAAAATGTTGTTGGAAATGGAAAGTTGTGAATCATCTCTGATCGACACCCAGGTATCCTACATGCAATGGGTGCTCAAATATACGGTTGGGAACATAGGTACTGTTTGCGCCACATTCGTAGCAACTTATTGAGCATATATACTAAATTAAAATCGCTCAAACACTTGTATTGGACAGTCGGTTCAACAACCAATCAAATATTGTACAAGAATTCCCTCACAGCAATCAAACAAGCTAGTAATGAGGCTTGGCAATATTTGCATGATGCTGATTTAGGCAAGTGGACCGTGTATAGGGATAAAGAGAGAAGTCGTTGGGGTAACACAACGACAAATATTGATGAGTCCCTCAACAATGTGTTACGTCATGCCCGTATGATGCCGATCAAAGCGTGTATTGAATATACATTTGATTACACCAGACAACACTTTTACGATCAAAGTCGAGATGCAAGGCAATGTAATTTACCACTGTCCAAGAACATGTTTAACATCTTTAACGAACGGGCAAAAGAGCTCAAAGATACAAAATAACATGTTATAACGAACAACAAGGTGTGTTCAAGGTTCAATCAACTTATCAAAGAAGTGGTGAAGGTGGCACCGATTACACAGTGGAGTTTAAATAGAAAAGGTGTTCATGTGAAATTTGGCAACACCAAAGATTACCTTGCTCTCATGCCATTTCCGTGTGTAGCCATCTAAACGAGGATATAAATAAATGCATTAGTAAAAAGTACACAACTCCTAGATGGAGAGAGCAATATAGCCATCATTTTAATCTACTAAGAGACGCGAGCTACTGGGCACATATAGAATGGAACATTATGGCCGATCCATTAAGATTGATTAAGCACAGGGGGAGGAAGAAATCAAAACGTATTAAGAACCAGATGGATGAAAGTGAAAAGCAAAAACCAAAGTGTGGTATATGCAGGGCTGAAGGTCACAACAGGAATACCTGTCCAACTACTAGATTACCATAGGTTTTCAGTAGTAATTTGTTGTACTATGTTTATTGTAATCGTTAATTATGTTTATGAATAAAAAAGTGTTGATGAAATAATGAAATTACACGTTACTAATCTATTACAAGTAACTTTAATTTATAAAAGGTCTAGGTGCATAATAGTATTCACCATGACTATTTCGCGTCAGGTGCATTGCTAAACGGGCGTTCATTCCATTTCTCTTATTAATAACTGTACTCATGTTTGTATATAGAAGGAAGTAGCCTTGGAGTTAGAAGGCATGAGAATGTCGCATGTTCCTTCCATAGTAGATCATTATCTGCATCATACGAACAAGAGTGAAGATCCAATTTCAGAAGTCAACATCAACAACAATTAGTTTCCATAACAGCATTAGGATATTTTTTACCGACAAGTGACTATGACAACATCAGTGACTGATCCAACAACGTGTTATATACGATACATGATTTTATCAAGTCTTAACATTATGTTAAAGGCTTAAATGTATATTACGAGAACATTTTAATTCTCATATTATAACAGAGCATATATATATATATATATATATATATATATATATATATATATATATATATATATATATATAGTAGAGGGATCAAATGAGAACTTTTTTGTGTGAGAACCCTAAGAACTTCAAAATACCCAAAAATACACTGAAATTCGAGCAAAAAGGGACATGGACGAGCAAGAAAGGGGATAGTCAAGCAAAAAACGGGAAATTCGAACAAAAAACATGATATTCGAACAAAAAAAGGCGGGCGAACAATTTGTGTTCTACATTTTGGATAGTCGAACAAAAATATGTAGAACACGTTGATATTCGAACAAAAACTGCGATATTCGAACAATTTGTGTTCTACATTTTGGTATTAGAACAAAAAAAGAAATTTTTTTTTTTGCTCGACTATGATTTTTTTGTTCGTCTGTGTTTTTAATTTTTGCTCGACTTCCCTTTTTTTGCTCAAATTCCCCTTTTTTTTGCTCGAATTTTAGTGTATTTGGGTGTATTTTGGAGTTCCTAGAGTTCTCACACTAAAAAAGTTCTCACTGGATCCTCTCCATATATATATATATATATATATATATATATATATATATATATATATATATATATATATCTAGTTTAATATCCGCGAATTCACGGGATTATGAAAGTAAAACTACAAAGTCAATTTAATATAACTGAATGATGTAATAGAATAATTTTACAATTGAAAACTAATGAATTTTCACATGGATGTAATGCTAATATATGGTAGGAATTCGTTGATTAGTATGATGATTGCGTATCACCTAGATGACATGCACTTCCGTCTTACTATAGACCCTCATTTGGTTGTAAAAAAGACTCAATATTCAAACTACCCCATTTAGTAAGTGGTCTTGCTTCTCTTGGAAGTGTATCCTTCCTTCACTATCACCAACAAGACATGTTTGATTAGACTCTTTCATCTATGAAGTGTATTCTCTTCCTGTCTCTACCCCTTACAAAGCATGTGGCTTACTGGCACATGTCACCCATCTATTGATCTTCTCTCTCCTCTTACATGTGTCGCGTTACTATTGGCCAGAATAATCCACTTATGCACCCCTAAATCCTCGACACGTGGCACCCATTTGAATCACCTTCTAGGGTTTCACATGATAATCGCCTTTTCACATCTTCCCATTTGAATCAGTTTCTAGGTTTCACTCAAAAATTCCTCTTCACATCTTGCTCTCACATAATCTGGTTATCCGTCATCTTCATCATCATCTGCATTATACAAAACACAACCGCCCTCAAACCTCTTGAATCCGCATCGATTCATCTGTGATTTTAAAGTTCATTAGGGTTCCGCCTCTTTCCTAAAAGCATCGATCTAAGACATCTTCGCTTGCAGTATCGCGGCTTGAAATATCGTCTAAATCCATTAGGGTTCCACTACTGCCTCTGCACGATCGCCGCTTGCAGTTAATCGACCAACAATCTCCAAGATTATACAATTTTGCAGCGAGACTCGAACAAATCAGTGCGAAGGTTGTCATGTATATTTCTCACAAATTAATCACGAGGTAATCTTTGTTAAATCATGTTGTTTTTGTTATAATCACATAATGAATTGATGACATGCCTCTCAAGGTAATCTGTGTATTTTGATCAATAGTGTATTGATGTTTAGTTAATTATTAGTTTTTTTTTATGTTATGTTTAATGTCTTACATATGTATATGTATATGTATATGTATATGTATATGTATATGTATATATTCAAGTATAATTTTGAATATTTACTTTGGAAAGATGGAAAGGAATTTAACGGTTTCAATTCTAAAGATACAGTTGTAGAAATCTATAGTTCTCTTATGCATTTGATTGAAATCGTGATCGGTTTTATTCTTGAATGATGAACTCTCAAGTGTTTGTGCAGCAGCTATGATGTAGATAATATTTGTTTGAACCTGTATTGCAAGCATATTTTATGCATACAAGTGTTAATTAAGTGTTTGTTAATGTGTTCAGGTGCGGAGAGAGTAAACGGCAATGAGAGTGTTAGAAATAGGAGGTTATGTATATTATTTGTGGAAGAGAGGATTGATGATTTAGAAGTTTTATTGATCTTGAAAGCTTTTCTTTATTGCTTATTGAATTTGCTTATTGCTTGATTACAAATGAGGGGTGAAACCCTCTATTTATACTACTCAATGGAGTAGTCTAGAACTCTCCATCATCTACTAATATCTAGATATTTTCTAAGTATTATCTAGATATTTCCTAAATATTATCTTAGATATTTTACAAGATGTTTCTACTCACTTTCACTACTAGATATTACAAGAAGTTTCTAGATATTGGACTACAATCTTGATCCATATATTTGTATACTTGCAAGCCCATATCCAAAACACATAGCCCAAAATCAAGTTTAACTTCCAACAGCCCCCCTTAAACTTGATTTCGTCACTCCGAGCATATTCCGTAATCTCTGAAACGTCTCATGTTTTAGAGGCTTTGTGAAAATATCAGCAACTTGGTCAAGTGACTTCGCGTACTTTATCTGCACCTCTTTATTTGTAACACACTCCCTGATGTAATGGTATTTCGTATCGATGTGCTTGCTTCGATCATGGAAGACTGGATTCTTTGCTAGAGCAATCGCAGACTTGTTATCCACATATATCTCCGTAGCTTCCTTTTGAAAAAACTTAAGCTCATTTAGTAACTTCCTGAGCCATATTGCATGACAGGTGCACGATGTTGCTGCTACAAACTCGGCTTCACACGTTGACAGAGTCACAATGGGTTGCTTCTTCGAGCTCCATGTGAACGCCGTATCTCCCATATAGAACACGAAACCACTCGTACTCTTACGATCATCTATGTCTCCAGCCCAATCACTATCACTGTATCCAACTAGCTTGAAGTGATTAGAAGGCGAATAAAACAGGCCATAGTCAATCGTACCTTTGATGTAGCGAAGTATCCTCTTGGCTGCCTTCAAGTGATTTATTGTAGGTGCTTCCATGTATCGACTTACTAATCCAACTCCGTAGAGAATATCTGGCCTCGTGCAGGTTAGGTATCTCAGACTTCCAACCAAACTCTTGTATTGTGATGGGTCCACCAAGTATCCTTCATCATCTTTTGACAATTTGAGATTGCAATCCACCGGTGTGTTCATTGACTTGCATTCATTCATCTTAAACTTCTTGAGCACCTCATTCGCATAACCTTCTTGGGATATGAATATTCCTTCTTTCTTTTGTTTTACCTCGATCCCAAGATAGTAAGCCATAAGTCCAATGTCGGTCATCTCGAACTCCCGAACCATTGCTTTCTTGAACTCGTCAAACATTTTGGGATTACTGCCAGTGAATATCAAGTCATCCACATATAGACACACAATCATAACATCTCCTTCCTTGTTTACTTTGGTATAGAGAGCATGCTCATGTGGGCATTTTGTAAAGCCATTCTGTTGGAAATACTTGTCTATCCTGCTATTCCATGCTCGAGGCGCTTGCTTCAACCCATATAAGGCCTTTTTCAATTTCAGCACCTTATTCTCTTGGCCTTTCACGATGTATCCCAAAGGTTGTTCTATATAGACTTCTTCTTCTAAGTGGCCATTAAGGAACGCGGATTTGACATCCATTTGATAAATCTTCCAATTATGCTGAGCCGCAAGTGAGATTATCAATCTTATAGTTTCTAGACGAGCGACGGGAGCAAATACCTCGTCATAGTCTATGCCGGCTCGTTGACTATATCCCTTCGCCACCAACCTTGCCTTATATCTTTCAACTTCACCTTTGGAATTCTTCTTGGCCTTGTACACCCATTTTACACCAATAGCCTTATGTCCCTTTGGTAGTGTGGCAAGATCCCACGTATTATTCTTCTCGATTGCTTGAATCTCTTCGTCCATAGCACATTTCCACTTTTGGCTTTTTGTTGCATCTTCATAGCTTATTGGCTCACAATCGGCAAGAAGGCAGAACAATGATAGATCCTCCATAGGCTGTGTTACCTCGTACAACTCCTCAATGCTCCTTGTGTGATGTTGTAGCCTACTTGATTCTCCTCCTGATATTGGTGTCACTTCATTAGGTGTAGTGGTTGGAGTATGTGGAGAGTGCGGAGATGGTGTACCAGAAGGTTCTTGAACTTCTAGATATTCTTCGTTCTTTGCAGTACTCTCGAATGGATAAGGGAGAAAGTCGTAGTTCTCCTCTTCGGGAACATTCCAATCCCATGTTGCTTCTTCATCGAACACCACGTCTCGACTTGAGATTACTTTACCATTCTTGGGATTGTATAGCTTGTAACCCTTCGAACTTGAGTCATAACCCACGAATATGAGTTTCTCGCTTTTATCATCGAGCTTCGTCCTCTTCTGATCTGGCACATGAGCATATGCCACACTTCCGAACACTCGAAGGTGTGAGATGTCGGGCTTCCTTCCACTCCAAGCTTCAATGGGCGTTTTGTTCTTGACACTTCTAGTGGGCGAGCGATTTGATAGATAGATCGCACAGTCCACTGCCTCAGCCCAAAACTCCTTAGGCATCCTTTTGCTCTTTAACATACTCCGGGCCATATCAAGAATGGTCCTATTTTTTCTTTCCGCAACACCATTTTGTTGAGGTGAATACGGAAGAGTTAGAGGACGTCGTAAGCCATTGTTGTCGCAAAATTTCTTGAATTCCTTAGATGTGAACTCTCCTCCACGATCGGATCTCAACGCCTTTATGGTGAGACCACTTTGATTCTCCACAAATGCTTTAAACTTCTTGAACATTCCAAAAGCTTCCGACTTCTCTTTTAGAAAATAGACCCATGTCTTTCGACTAAAATCATCAATGAATAGAATAAAATATCTATTTTTACCAAAAGACGGTGGGCTGATGGGTCCACACACATCCGTGTGAATAAGTTCTAGAGGTTTCTTCGCTCTACTAGAAGCTTCTGTTGGAAAACTGTTTCGGAAGTGCTTTCCTAGAAGGCATCCCTCACATATTTGATCCGGATGATTAATTGGAGGCAAACCCTTCACCATTCCTTTACTTGATAATAATTTTAACCCTCCAAAATTTAAGTGCCCGTATCTCATGTGCCAAAGCCAAGAATTATCTTTGAAACATGCTTTTAAACATCTTGGAATGTCATGTTGAATATTTAGCATGAACATCCTATTCGTTGACATTGGCACCTTAGCAATCAAACCTCCTTTTTGGTCTCTTAAAGAAAGAGTACGATTTATCATGTGAATATCATAGCCTTTCTCTAAGAGTTGTCCAATACTCAATATATTCGTCTTCATATTAGGCACATAATACACGTTAGAGATAAATTGATGCCTTCCATTTTTCAAGCGGATGAGAATCTTACCTTTGCCTTTAACCGGGACTTTAGAGGAATCTCCGAAGGTGATATTTCCACTAATTACCTCGTCTAACTCCACAAACATGTTTTTGTCACCGCACATATGGTTGCTTGCACCCGTGTCGAGATACCATAAATTTGATTCTCCGTTATCTTCACCTTTGCATGCTAGTAACAAAGTGTTTTTCACGGCTTCGGTATCTTCTTGCACTAAATTTGCTCTTTCTTGCACGTAATTGTTTGACTTCTCGCATTCCGAAGCATAGTGGCCAAATTTATGACAATTATAGCATTTGGTTTGAGAATTGGCATACCTTGGCCTTCTACTTGTGTAGCCTCTCCCGCGACCTCTTGTCGGGTGGAAATTTTGACTTCTTTCTTCATTTCTGTAAGAACTATAACCTCCACGTTTGATATATCCTTGTCCTCGTCCTCGGCCACATACTTGACCACGACCTCGTTGACTCGTTTGATGAGTCTTTTCACTGCTCTCTTCCTTGAAAGACAGTTTTGCTTGTAAAGCTTGCTCCAATGGCTCCTTATTATTCTTATTGAACCTCTCTTCATGGGCTTGTAGTGAACCCATGAGTTCATCGATAGTCATTGATTCTAGATCTTTAGATTCTTCGATGGCTACGACTATATAGTCGAATTTTGAATCTAATGATCTAAGAATCTTCTCAATGACTCTTACATCACTTAGAGTTTCACCATTCCTCTTTAATTGATTGACAATCGCCAAGACTCTTGTAAAATAATCGGAAATTGATTCTGAGTCTTTCTTATTTAAGGATTCGAACTCACCTCGTAGTGTTTGTAGTCGAACCTTTTTCACCTTTTCAACTCCCTTGTGAGAATTCTCCAAGATCTCCCATGCTTTCTTGGCGGTGGTTGCACTTGCAATTTTCTCAAAAGCTCCATCATCTACACTTTGTTGGATGATGGAAAGAGCCTTTTGATCGTTCGTCTTCATTAATTTTTTCTCCTTGCCGAGAGGACCTTTTTCTGCAGGTTCCTCATAGCCTTCCTCCACAATCTCCCATAAGTCTTGTCCACCTAGGAAGGTCTTCATTTGGATGCTCCATCGATCATAATTATCCTTTGTGAGGCGAGGAAATGTGATGACATTGTTGGCCATCATCTTGTCGAACCAAGCTCTTGATACCAATTTGTTAGAAATAGGAGGTTATGTATATTATTTGTGGAAGAGAGGATTGATGATTTAGAAGTTTTATTGATCTTGAAAGCTTTTCTTTATTGCTTATTGAATTTGCTTATTGCTTGATTACAAATGAGGGGTGAAACCCTCTATTTATACTACTCAATGGAGTAGTCTAGAACTCTCCATCATCTACTAATATCTAGATATTTTCTAAGTATTATCTAGATATTTCCTAAATATTATCTTAGATATTTTACAAGATGTTTCTACTCACTTTCACTACTAGATATTACAAGAAGTTTCTAGATATTGGACTACAATCTTGATCCATATATTTGTATACTTGCAAGCCCATATCCAAAACACATAGCCCAAAATCAAGTTTAACTTCCAACAGAGAGGTGGCTACTAACATCGTTTCGACCCAACTTCTACCTCTCCAAGGGAAACGGCAATGAGAGGTGGCCTATGATTGCCTATATGAGGCCAGGACTCCCAAATTGTCAGCCATTGTGTCAACCTCCACGATTTTAGAAAATCTTGAAAACATTTATGAATAGATAATAACTTCTCTGCGTGTGATATGGCGGATGATCTTCATTTAATGGCGTGCTTATTTTCAGGTTCTGAACCCTGTTTTTCACTTGTCAATATATCGAGTAGCGTAGCCAACGCTAACAAAGATGATGAAATAACCTGCAGTCTCATAAGAATAAGATAAAAAAATAAATTTATAATAAACAATTAACACAAGACTTTCTGCTTGGGAAACTTCATAGACTGGATCAAACTGAGAAAACCAACATGGCCCCATCAAAGACGTCAAATGCAAAGCCAAATCTCTCCTGTATGAATAAAGAAAGCAATGAATTTATTTTAAAAGTTTCATATAGCTTATTTGTTAATTATATTTTACAAAAATAATCAAATGAAAGTCATGAGTAAGATTAGATCTAACCCGAGAGCGCTAACAAGATTAGCCATTGTATCATGAGTAGCTTGGCGAACATCTCTGTTGTAGTCTTGCAACAGCTTTTTGTATTCAAATGCCTAAGCCACAAAACATAGGTTATAAAAAGCAATTAGGTATCAAAACATCATAAGTCATCAGCTACATTATACCTTCTTGGTTTCAAAGGATGTGGAATGAACAATCATGAATAATACATATATTATATTAGTTAAGAACCTAAGACATTAGGCACATATTAAAAGATTCCACTTGGAAAAGGTGAACATACTGCCCTAAATTTTAGAAACAATCTGGTGTCAACAATGAATAATCAACTTTAGTAGAAGCTTGTAAGCTAATTAAAACTTCTGTTTGCTATGTTTTCATACTATCATCTACAGTTTCTAATGTAACATACAACAAATCATTTTTTTGTTAAATAAAATCCCTCTCATTTCAAGGTGAGCTGTTAGTTGGAACGGTTGCTTCTCTTATAGGATACACTTTCACGTCAACTTTCACTGTGAGTATTCTTGGTTGGTTTCCTTTTATTGTTCAGTATCCTTTTTTAAAGTTAAACTTTAGGGTAAATAAAACAAATTAATTGTTTTTTATTGATCTTTCGGTATCATTTCAAGCTACTTACAAGGTAGTTTTAAGCCTAAATAGGCTAAATATTGATACAATAACACAATAAATGGTTTGAATGGTGTTTGGTGTAAATGGATAAAAGGTTGCCATACACTCTTAAGATTAAATCCATATAACTAATCTCCATGTGTACACACATCTATCTATCATCATTAAAATTTTCTATACATAAACATCGTTGCCTTTTTATTATATAAACATATTTTAAATATCCTCATCGTTACTTGCTAATCATAATATACCTTCAGTAAACATTTAATTAGCACAAACAAAATAACAAAGTGATTACAAGTAATAAAGTGATACACAATAATAGTTATGAATGCTAAACCATGTTCCAGTTTTTAGCATGGCAAGAGAACAAAACTACAAGTGATAAAGTGAGAAGCCTTGGAATTGAAAATGAGTATGTACTTTTTATTGCTCTTAACGTTTTCTCATGGATTAACAATTTTTTAGTTATACGATTAATTAGATAGGCACATCTGTCATACTTTACATACTATGCTTACACGGTTATACTTTTAGTTATAAATGCTTACATACTTCACTTACACGGTTATGGTGATACTATGCTTACACAGTTATGGTGCCTTTTGTTTTGTTATGCTAAAGGATTATAATTAATTATTTATATGTGATTATGCATATATGAATGTTTATGGTTTTGATCTTGGAAGTACATGTCTGTGAATTTAGTTAGAATTACTGTTACCACAAACATTTATTTCATAAATTATATTCGTGATGAAGTTTTTCTACATTACTTGCTTTTTCAGGATAACATGGATTCCTATCACTGTAGTGATGATATCAATGAGGATGAAGAAATACGTGGTGATGTTTTTTTTTTAGTTTCTTACATGTCTTTTTTACTGGTTTGTTGATTTTTTTTTAAATCTTGGGCTAAAAATTATCCATCACATTGCTTGAATGGATTAGATAGTTATTAGACATCTCAAAGTAATAAGAATAATACTTATGATATGCAAACTGTACAATAATTATCCATCACATGGATTAGATAGTTATTAGACATCTCGAAATAATAAAGAATAATACTTATTATCCATCAAACTGTTATTCAAACTATTCTTGGTCGTGGCGCATATTGGACTAGCTGCCAAGCATATGGGCTGGTATTTTTTCTTTGTTTTTACATATTTATATAAGTAGTCCGGTCTCTTTCTCGATATATAAGAATTAGACGGATATAACTAATTGATTACATAACAAACATATCAAGTCATAATTGAATATTTGTTGTTATTATGTTGTTATGTATTATATTATGTAGTAAGTTTGGTCTCTACTTATGTAGATATAAATCCATGTTTCATATTTTTAATGAAGCTACTTATAATCTAATTGAAGCCTGTAATGAAGCATCAATTGATGGCCATCAACAAGAGCGAGAGCAGTTGATGCATTTAGTGATCAAGAATATCGAGTAAGCTTGCCTTAACCAATATAGTATTCTGTAATTTATCTTTGAGGCATTACGATACATACAATGAGCATGGATACACCTTTATCTACAAGAATAGATTCCCGACTATTTTTCATAACGTCAATTAAAATCACTTGTACGTTTCCCGTTTGTTTGATTAAGCGTCGACGTGCAACGTACGGGCTCTTAAAGGCTAGTCTGCTAACAAATCACAACCAGCATTTAGTCCTAACAAAATGTAAAATAAAATTGACAATTTAATCCTAATATTCACATGTAGATGTGGGATACAATTTATCTAAAATGGGTCAAATAGAAATCAACAAAATTTCTAATCTCAAAGGGAAGCATGGCAAATACATAGCATTAACCAAATCTTTTTAACTATAAAATTTTCTAAACTATTGTATTCAGTATAGCTATTGAGATAATTTTTGTGATGACATTATATAAGACTAATTGTCTGAAAAAGCGACATTTGAAAAGAAGTTCAAGTGAGTTAGTACTTCTCAAGCTAACCAAACATAAGTGTCACATCAGCAATTAATACAACTACACAATGCTACGTAGAGGCTATCGACATATATAGTATTTAACTAGTTTAAGGACCCGTGAATGCATGGGTTTATTAAAAGAAATTATAAAAAAGACTAACAAAATAATAGCTATAAATGATATATTGTCATTACAACTTTATAAGTAACATGACAACATAATATATATCGAATTTCTTATAGTTAATGGATTCATACACAATAACCAAGTCTATTCTAATTACTATAGATGGAATACATAATTTCAACATACAATGTCATTTAATACCTTCAATACAAAATTCTTACCAAGTTTCACATAAATAGTCAAAAAAGAAAAAGAAAAAAAAAATGCTACTTATCAACATGCAACCTTAATCTATTCAAGAAGGAAGGCGTGAGGCTTTTTTATTTAGGGCTAAAGTTGAGGAAGGAAGGCACGCGTGATACTTAGTTTAGTATTTATCAGATACTCCTATAATTTAAGTATTAATTTTATTTTATTAAAGTAAATTATAATTTAATCTTAAGACTAATGACATCATCATCATAGCTTCTAATTTTTTCTTTTCTTTTTTGATTTTTTTTAAAGAAGGGAATAGATAGTTTAATGATGTCATCATATTAGCCATTTATAAAATAGTATTAGATAGGGATGGCAATGGATGTTCCATCCATGGACATCCACCCGATCCGATTCATTTATAATGGATATGGATGATGTAAATGAACGATTAACGGATATGGATATGGATATGGATATGGATGATCTAAATATTTCGTGGATCGGATATGGATGACAATTTATCATCCATGGATATATCCATTATCACCCGAAATACATCTATATATATACATATATACATGCTAAAATATATGCATATACATTTACATATTGATATTCATATACATATAACCTACAAATTGTTAAATTATTAACGAAAATAAGAGTTGTGATAGTCACAATTATTAAATTGTTACTAATAATAATCAAAGTTACATATTTAGATTAGTTTAAAAGTATATTTACTTATATTATAATGTATTTTGCTGAATTAAATTCACAATCGGCGACAAATTACAATCAAAACATGTTTAACAAATCAAAATTTGTAACAATCTATATTAAATTGATAAAATCGTCGTTAGATTAACATTTCATTTGATATCCACCGGATTTCCATTAACCCGATTAATCCATCGGATATGGATATGGACGGATGAACTGAGATTAAACGGATATGGATATGGATATGGATGAGCAAAAACTAAATGGATATGGATGTGGATATGGCATCATCCGATCCATATCCGATCCATTGCCATCCCTAGTATTAGATATTAGATGGGTTGATGAGTACAACATTAGTGTTTGGGTGAAACCTTGGCATACAAAAACTTATCCACTTGGACTTTTGTGGTTGTAGTTTTAAAACATCAATGTATGCCAAAAGCTTTTGATTTTCCTTTGTAGCAGCGGCCTCTTTCTCTTGTTTTTAAGTTAGTAGTTTAACTTTATATAAGCGAGGCGTAACGGGGTTTTGGTTTGCAATGTTTTGTTTGGTTGTTTCATCAGTTGTACTACAACCGTTGTTCCTCGGACAAAAGCACTATGTATTCGACAGAGGTTTTTTTTATCAAGGGGGTGAAAACAGATAGTTTACTCTGAATCGGGGTTCGCGACTTCCCAACAACAGAGCCAATAACAACGTTCTAAAACACTTTCAATTGTTAATGATTATTGCTAACTTGAATTTTAGTATATTATTTAACAAAAATTATGCTATACAATCAAGGTTTATGTCCTTTTTTCCCGTGAAAACGATAATGTGTTCTGGCATGGTTTCTCTAATACTCACCAGAGTCTATTCTAGATAAGAGATCAAGAGATAAATTTCATCCCAGATTATACATTCTAAGAAGTTAATATTTAAAAAGGTTAAAATATGATATGGACAAAACGGACAATTTCTTTTGCGGCGGTGTCGTTGGGTCGCCAGCCGTCTATCGAGGCTAGTCAGCAGAAAACTGGATTTTTAAATTTATAATTTACGGGGTCTAAATCTACTACTCCTGCCTATGGGTGATTAAGGGAAGTATGACTTAGGGTCGTTAGTTTAAGAAGACAACAAAATCGAACCTATCACAGTAGCAAACGATTAATAGACTAAATATCCTAGAGGAGTAGTTTGTGATAATTTTGGGTTTTCTAATAACTAAGATAAACAGATAAATAAAGGAAAACGGTAAAGATAAAGTTTGTAATTCGAATAAGGTTAAAGTAAAGTGCGTGCTATGATTTCAGCAGTTACTGAGTTGAGATTCCGTAATGTCAGCTCATGAATAGGTGATAACCTTAAACCCATTATACCGGCCCTACCGCCCCTGTCAGAGGACTGACATGTCACTGGGTACAAACGTTAGGCTTGAAGAAATTGAATAGACAGCAATGTCCGCGTACCCTGACGCCCGAAAAACATGAACTACATGCAAACATTTACGCCTCGTATATTATGAGCAACCCGGAAAGGTGGCATATTAACGATCATTAAGGTCTAAACTTTCTTAAGCATAAGCAAAAATAGAAGGCATCCCTGATCTGAGAGACATGACGTGTTTCCAATGCTTTCGTTAATGATTGGGTTTAATAAAGCAGTTAGCCCCTTACTTAACAGAGAAGAGACATAAAAGAACACCATGTCCAAGTTACATAGTAACCTTCAGGAAACGTTCGGCTATCCTAACGACCCAAAATCCTTTATGAGGTTTAAACAAACATTTCCAGAACCAAGAATCCCTTAACCGGGGTGTAATGCTTGAGACCGTGTTATGGTGTGATGTACTGTATCCGCACTGGAGATTAGCTCCCATGGCCATACATGGCAGAGGTATAGAGTACTACAACCGGTGTGTCTGCTCATATGCGTATGATGTTTAAATGCTAGTGATTTCACAGACATAGCTCAAGGTCAACCATGTACTATGTATCTCAGTCAGAGTTTCCATCACAAAAGATCAACTGCCGGAGTCCATAGTGGAGGTTGCCTTACTACAACTGTTGTGCCTCGGACAAACGCACTATGTATCCAACATAGGTTTTTTTTTACCAAGTGGGTGAAAACAGATAGTATACTCTGAACCGGGGTTCGCGACTTCCAAACAACAGAGCCAATAATCACGTTCTAAAAGTTGGAAAAGAGATTGAGTTTAAATCATAATCAGAAAGCATCTCAGCAATGTCACATTACATAACCATTATTTCGGTATCGTAACTGATTACGTCATAATAAACACTTAAAGATAACTACTCACTAATCATGACAATAATATCATCTATCATAACAAGAATAGGAAACATAGATAGAGTAAAAGGGATAAAAGTACCAGTAGATTAAACGAGTTCCGAAAATACAAAAGTGACAACTTCAACTCCTAGACAACTCCTAATACGATCTTTAGCGTTCGCCTTCGGGTACTAAATTTCCCGCTCGGAGGTGAGAAGGCGTCAAAAGTATCTTCTAAAAAGAGAGAGTAAACTTGAGAGAGTGAGTTGAAAGTGTGAAGTGTGTGTTGAAATGTGATACAAATGAGCCGGGTTTATACTAAAAATCCAGCATGGCAGGCCGTGTAAACAGCCCTTGTGAAATGAGCAGGCCGTGTAAACAGCCCGTGTAAACAACGCGTGTAGAATTTCAGCCCGTGAAAACAGCCCGTGTACATGACCAACTGGTAGCCCGTGTGAACTTCTTGGCAGCCCGTGTGTGACCATCTGGCAGCCCGTTTGTCCGGGTAATCTTGGCTTGTTTTCGGGGTCGTAACTTGTTTTTATTATTTTCGCTCTAGATTCTTCGTTTTAAGTATGTTTCCTTCGATTCTTTTTGTATCGCCTTCATGATTACTTAATCTACCAAACTAAGTAGGCAAATGCTAAGTATGGAGATAAAGTTGATTGCTTTATTATTTATGGACTTAATATTGGGGGTAAAAACATGACTTTTTAGCCGATATCAATATACCACTTCTAAGATAAACCGTACCTTCTAGTAGTGGGCATACGCCTGTTCTTGGCGCGCCGCACGGTATAGCTGGACATGGGGTATGTTTAAAAAATGCGTCTTTTTCGTACATCGGGTTCAAGTCCTTTCATCAACATACATAAAACATAATACGAGTACTACATATTACACCAAAATAACAAAACGGGTTGAAGTGGGTCAAACAGATTTACCTTTAATACCAGTGGGACGGTTCTTTTCACGGAACTGTACGGAAAATTATGGAACCCAACTGAAGTTATTTGGTATGGTACAACTTTCTTCAATAAATTAGGACTCGGGATGGAACCAAATTGATTGTTTGCGTTTAAAGTTCATTTTCTAATCAAAAAATGTTTTTTTAGATATATATTAAAAATTTAGTAAGTGTAGGGGGCTGTTTTGTAACTCTTTAGTTTTCGTAAGGAGGTAAACTAGAACTTCTTGCGGTATATATATATATTATACGGAGTACGTAGTAGTCTTGTAGAGCGTACGGCGAATTTCATATCATTCCCAATGCAATTACTCGTGTAGGGTTTATATTCTGGACCGTGCGTTCAGTTCATTCCCAAAATTCGAAACAATGGCGCCTTCGGTATTGTTTTCTCTTATATTTAATTTTATTTTAATTTTAATGCTATCTATAATTTATTTATATATACATTTATAGCTTGGTTTGGTTGGTTGATATTATAGGAGACTTTAATGATCTGCATCGACAATTCGGTATATATGAAGTTTATCAATCATTACAGATATACGCTTCAACTTGATTGTATTCGATTGTATTGCGGACCTAAGCTTAAGGTATTTTTTGTATTTATTAATTATTATTTTTTATCTCATAATTATTTTTTAGGTTAACAATTTAATGTATAGATACAAGGAGTAGTAGTAACTTGTGTTAAAACCAAATAAAAGATAATTTCATTGGGATTTAAGGGTTAATTTATCAGGTTAGTCAGCCATTATCATATAAGTTACAGGCTGATGTTTTTTTCATACATAATACCACTCCGTATCTTTGTATGTTTCTATTATTATTATTATTATTATTATTATTATTATTTTATTATATATTATATTTATTCTTCTTTCACCAATTGTTGGAATTGTTTTCTTACCAGTCTAATCGGAAGAATACTACAGGCATAGTGAGAATGGGTACATATGATGATTATCATCTTAGTCCTACTAGGGATGTTGATAAAATCATGCATAACCTTCAACGTTAGCTTCCTACTCTTGTTTTTATGTTACTATATCTTTGCGTGTAGGATTATTTATAAATTATAATCAATTTCACCTTGTTGCTCAGATGATTCTGTGTTAGGTGGTGTCTTGGACTTTGAACAAGGGGTCAAATCTGCTATGTCTTATTTCTCGTTGGATAAAGAAAGTAAGCAGCGGAAAAAAAAAGGATACTTTTTTTTGTTGGAGGGTATGTATATATATATTTTTGATTATGCTTAGATGTTTCACCCTACTACTTTTATCTACTACACTAGTGTATATGTTTTCTCTTGCCTGCCAGTCATGTATTTTTGGATGCTCAAGTAATGGATGATCTTGCCAATTTGGTAAAAGAAAGCGGTGTAGCTGTCGATGTTGTCCGCTTCTGGTTAAAGGATGAGTACGATTATTCGTGGAAGGTGCTTGATTCATTTGTTTATGTTGCCGATAAAAACAACAGTCACTTTATGCACTTTGTAGTTGAGCCTTCTACAAGTCCTGATATCATATCCAGGTCTTAATTAGTACGGAGTATATGTTTTGCTTGCTTGTGTTTTTTTTTTTTTTTTTTTTTTTTTGAAAGGCATAAAACATTTTTATTATTAAATAAAAGAATTACAACAGAAGAGACGATTTACAAGCCATGCAAAGATGTTAATCACTGTGTTCTGATTACTAGTTTTTTTTTAACATCTATTGTCAGAAATTCAAGAATCTTTCCAGAAACCTTCTCATTCTCATTGGGAAAAAGGATGATAGCAAGGAGTGAAATCTCCTCGTTATTCAAAACAATGGTGGCTAAGGTATCGTATTCTCGTATATTTCTTTCCTTTTTATTTGATCTATCTATAGATTTATGTAATCAAACTTGGTTTGGTTGGTTGATACTATAGGAGACTTTGATCATCTGCATCGACAATTCGATATCTTTGCTGAATTCGCGCGATTACTTATACAAGCTTCAACTTGATTGTATTCGATTGTATTGTCAACTCAAACTGAAGGTATATATATATATATATATATATATATATATATATATATATATATATATATATATATATATATATATATATATATAGCTCAGTATCCTTTTACGAATAATATAGGCTGTTTTTTTTTACTCTATGTGTTTCTATTAATTATCTCACCGATTGTTGGAATTGTTTTTTTGCAGTCCAATCCGAATAATGTAATAGGCATACTGGCATTGGGTTATTTGTCTTACGTTATGCCTACTAGTGATTCTTTGAAAATCATGTATAAGCTTCAGTGTTAGCTTCCTACTCTTATGTATTTTTTTATGAAATAATCTTTTTTACAGTGTAGAATCATTTTTTTAATCAATTTCACCTTGTTGTTTCTCAGATGATTTTGGGTTAGGTGGTCTCATGCACTTTTCAAAAGGGGTCAAAAACCTTGTTAAGCTGATTTCCTTGTGTGAACCAACTGAGCGGAAAAGGGTACTTTTGTTTACTGGAGGCGGGTATGTATTATATATATATATTTTATGGTGATTGTGATTATGGTTAAATCGTTCACCACCCTGCTACTACTTTTATCTAGTACACCTATAGTATATATGTGATATATGTTTGTTCTTTGGCTGTCAGTGTTTCAGATTTGGATTATCTTGGTATTGAACAAGTAGAGGATCTTGGAAAGTATGCAAAAGATAGCGGTGTGGCTTTTGATGTTTTCAACTTGTTGGATGATATCGGATTCTGCAAACATACGAAGACGAAGCTTGATGCATTTTTTCGGGCTTTTAAAGATGATAACAGTAACAACAACCACATGATAGATTTTACAGCTGAGCCTACTACAACTGCTTATGACATCATATCCAGGTCTTAATCAATACGTAGTATATGTTTTGCTTGCTTTATTTTATATATATATATATATATATATATATATATATATATATATATATATATATATATATATATATATATATATATATGGTAGGATCAAGAGGGAAGGGGGGGAAGCAAAAACTTTTTTTTTCTTTTCGTTTTTTGAAAAAACTTTGTTCACGAGATGAAAATATGAACATTTAGTAGAGACACTTTGTGATAAATGTTTTTATTTTGGCGGATAAACGCTCGAAGAAGTAATATATAACAATTATCGTGTTTTTCAAGCGTATTTTGAGGTTTTAGCTATTGGGGTTTAGATATTAGGGTTTAGATATTAGCGTTTATAGGGTTTAGATATTAGGGTTTAGAAATTTAGGGTTTAGGGTTTAGATTTAGGGTTTAGATTTAGGATTTAGATTGAGTTTTTAACATGGACGGTTTAGAGTTTAGGGTTTTGGGTTTAGGGTTTGGTGTTTTGGGTTTATGGAATAAACCCAAAACACCAAACGCTAAACCCTAAACTCTAAACTCTAAATCGGGCTAAATTTTACTTCACAAAACATGAAGAAAAAAACGTTCATGTTCTTCACGAACAATATTATCTTGAATGTTATTTTTGTCGATCGTTTTCCCGCATAAATAATAACATTCATCACGAAGTGTCTCTTCTAAATGTTCATATTTTCGTGTGATCTTTATGCCAGAAAAAAAAATCAAAAAAAAACGAAAAAAAAAAAATTTGTTTCCCCCCACTTCCCCCCGATTGGTTACTTCCCCATTGATCCTGCCCCTATATATATATATATATATATATATATATATATATATATAGTGGTAGGATCAAGAGGGAAGTAACCATTCGGGGGAAAGGGGGGGAAGCAAAAACTTTTTTTTTTTCGTTTTTTGAAAAAACTTTGTTCACGAACATTATAGATGAGTAGAAAATATGAACATTTAGTAGAGACACTTTGTGATAAATGTTTTTATTTTGGCGGAAAAACGCTCGAAGAAGTAATATATAACAATTATCGTGTTTTTCGAGTTTATTTTGAGGTTTTAGCTATTGGGGTTTAGATATTAGAGTTTAGATATTAGGGTTTATAGGGTTTAGAAATTTAGGGTTTAGGGTTTAGATTTAGGATTTAGATTGAGTTTTTAACACGAACGATTAAGAGTTTAGGGTTTAGGGTTTGGTGTTTTGGGTTTATGGAATAAACCCAAAACACCAAACCCTAAACTCTAAATTGGGCTAAATTTTACTTCACAAAACATGAAAAAAAAAACGTTCATATTCTTAACGAACAATATTATCTTGAATGTTATTTTTGTCGATCGTTTTCCCGCCTAAATAATAACATTATCACGAAGTGTCTCTTCTAAAAGTTCATATTTTCGTGTGATCTTGATGCCGGAAAAAAAAATTCAAAATAAACGAAAAAATAAAAATAAAAAATTGCTTCCCCCCGCTTCCCCTCGATTGATTACTTCCCCATTGATACTGCCCCTATATATATATATATATATATATATATATATATATATATATATATATATATATATATATATATATATATATATATATATATATATATATATATATATATATATATATATATATCTGATATTTGATATACATATACACGTGTCGTGTGTTTTGATTACAACTTTTGTGGTGAACATCTACTGTCAGGTATCCACAGATATTCTCACTGGAAGAAAGGGATATACAGTAGCAAGGAATAAAAAGGCCAATGATAATGAAAAAGGCTAAAAAACAAGCTGCCTGCTGCACATGATGAATGTGTTAAAGCACGGGCCAAACATAAAAGGGAGATAGCAAGGAATTAAAAAGCTAAATACAGTATAATGAAATGGCTAAAAATCAAGCTGCTGTACATGATGAACGTGTTAGAAGGGTGTCAAATATTTGTTATAATGATTCATAGTAAGCAAATGGTAATGCTTTTGTTAATGTTGCGTTTGAGTCATTAACTTTCATTGGAATTGGAATGTTTGAAGTTGTTGGCGTAGTGTCAAAAAGTCAAGTCTGTTATAAATTTTGAAAGAATGAAATGAAAGTGTGGTTAAAAGTTTAATTTTGAGTTAAGACGTTCTTGAGTCATTGTGTTTTTCAATTGATTTATGCAATAGTTGGATGTTTTAAGTTGTGTAGCAAATAGGGGTAAAGCATTAAAGTGTCAAAATGGGTTTAGAGTTGTCAAAATGCTGGAACTAGGGAAATGTGCAGCATTCTTATCGAATACGACACATTCCCATCTTGGTCATGGTTTCTGTTTAAGTAATGACGCGGCACATTTATGCGAAGGCACCGCATTGGCGCATTGTATAGATTGATGAGTTATTTAGAAAAGCGTCGTGTTGTGATGTTGATAAGTGTCGAATGCGCTCCATTCAAAAGTAAAAAAACCATGAACCTTTCGATGAAGTATTATGTGTACAAATGTGTATTGGTTAAGTATGAGATTACATGAGCTAATTTTATACGGAGTACTATTTTATTTGTGTTTAAGCAATTAAACAATTTAAAACAGCTAAAAGTCACAAAGAAATTATGACTTGCGTTATTGTACAAATATTGTTATTTTAGTATGCACATATAGTCAGGGTGGATCAAATAATCACACAAAACTCAACCTTAGATGTGTCAATTAATGATACTATTATAACCTCGAGCAATCTGACTAATGAATTAAAGAAACCATATTATTTGATCAACTATGTGTGGTTTATTAGGGGTGTGCACCATTTGGTGTCAAACCATATGTGGTTTAAATGGTCTTTCAATATTTGGGCAAGTCTTTTATCATCGGTGGAGCTTTAGATGGGTTTTGTCGAGATCGAATGAGGAATTTCGTTCGATTGATATATTGGATTAGGCTTCAAGGTTTCAAGGTTTTAGAAGCTATTCGGCCAACCGCTATTTTAAACAACGTATGTTGTTGAGTTAAGTTGCAAAATAATTAGTGAATTAATCGATTAATTCACGATTTAATCTGTGCTAATGATTTCTTCAGTTTTAATGAGTTTCAAAACATACAAAGGAATAGGATATGAGCTCTGATGATGAAAACTTGAATTCGTGAGTGGTCAAATTATAGAGCAATATAATAATCAGTTGGCAAAAGTAGAAATATATAACCAAAAGCATCGTCATCGTCACTATCATTAAAATGAACCGAGAATAATCATACGCTTACATAAACATACTGCACTAATTAACTGAAACCCTAACCCTAGCTCTAAGCTCTTTCTCCACGAATCCTACGAGCAAGCTGCATATCCTTGGGCATGATCGTAACTCTCTTGGCATGAATCGCACACAGATTCGTATCTTCAAACAGTCCAACAAGATAAGCTTCAGAGGCTTCCTGAAGTGCGGCGACGGCGGAGCTCTGGAATCGGAGATCGGTTTTGAAATCCTGCGCAATTTCTCTCACAAGCCTTTGAAATGGAAGCTTCCTTATCAGCAATTCGGTACTCTTCTGGTACTTTCTGATTTCTCTTAGAGCAACGGTTCCCGGCCTGAATCTGTGTGGCTTCTTCACTCCTCCGGTCGCCGGTGCAGATTTCCTTGCGGCTTTAGTTGCCAATTGCTTCCTCGGAGCTTTTCCACCGGTTGATTTTCTTGCTGTTTGCTTAGTACGAGCCATGTGAAAATTTAATTTTGATGATTGAAGGAGAAAGAGTGTTGCAGATTTAGAGAGATCTGGAATTGTTGGTGGATTTAGGCGGTGGTTGTTTAGGATTTTATATTGGGGCTTTTAGGTTAGCGGGAATAATTTTTTTATTTTTGAAGTTCCAAAAAAAAAAAAATTTTGGGGGTGAAGAGATCAGCCGTTTGATTGATATTGAATCGGACGGTTAATAATAGAATGACTCGGATCATGATCCATGTGATGTGATTCTAAAACTCATGTAAATAATGTACTTACTTTTTACAAAAAAAATAATAATACGGTCGTATTTTTTAATCTAGATCAAGACATCAAAAACATGAAGACCGATTCAGTGCTGTATCGTGAGAAAATAGTCTCCTATTATATGTTTTTTTTTTAAGGGCATAAATTTAATTAAAGTCGCAAGGGTGCTAGAAACGTTAGTAAATTACAAAAATGTGATAATATTTTCTAACGTTTTTGATAAATTCACTCATTTCACGAATTAAGAGATTTTACTGTACAATATGTCAATGCATAAAATAAATAGATTTATCAAAATTATTGTTGAAAATATCACTGTCCATTATAAAAAGATTAAAGATTTTTGACATTCAAATATTTCAATCTAATCAAGTTTTTAGAAATCAACTAGAAAATCAATCAAACACATTTACGCTTATACTATCGATAATATGTTGCTTCTTAACTACGAATCTAAAAAGGTTACACTATAACGGTAGTGTCAAATGTTCTAAATGTTAGACAATATAATGACCACTGTGATAAGTCTCTTGTTCCCTTTCAAACTATAATCTGATAGAATTTTGTCCTGTTCGGGTTGTCCGGAAGGACGGGTATTTTTACCTGTGGTGTACGTGGATTAATTGAATTAATCGGTTACCATTTTTCAAACTCTTCCCCGACCACAACAAAATTTGAACTTGATACCTATTACAAAGATCTCAAGGCACCGATCACTAACTTTAAGCGATGGTTTTCTTTCAAATGAGAATTCGTCATTTAAAACCATAAACTATTTGGTTTGAAAATTTAAAATCATAGCCATTTAAACTAATATGAATTTTTTTCCCTTTACAAAACTGATTTACGTACCGCAGGTATTTTGTCCCTTTCCATAATAAATCTAATTCTTTCGTAAGAGTTAGATAATAGAAGACAACTCTTATCCGCTACCCGTAGTCTCTTGGGACGAATTTTAACTTACTAATTACTGTACTACCTTGATCGGGTTTTGTTGTTCGTTAGTGTGTTAAAAGTGATAAGTAATTTAGATAATATAAATATAAAAGTTATTGTAATTAAACACTTAAACTGCACACCTTTTGCACATCACCAGAGTGTCAACATAATGTTTGTTGGACCATTTTACATCCAACTTTTTTTTTCTTTCTTTTTTTCCCACACAGTAAACACTGTCTCGTATAAGTAAAGACCGTAAATAATGTATCATGTTTAACAAAAGTTAATAAGCCCTTCATCAGAACGATGATGAACCGGCATACCATTTGGATGCAAATCAGTAGCCAACAAACCATTGTATTTCGTATTCAAAACAAATCGAGTAACAAAACGTTTTGTCATAAAGCCTAAAAGATATGACCGGGTATGAGGAACATCTTTCGCGAGAATTGATATGGAGGATGCAAATTAAGCATCAAATGGAGTTCATGAAGGTGGATAATTTACTCAAATTTGTAGTTTCTATCGATGGATCAATTAACAACAAGAGACTACGCATTTGATTGATGACGTAGGTCACTATCTATCAACCAAACTTTTATTCCCCGTCTCCATCAATATATACCAACTCTCATGCAAGATTCTGACCTCAACGACCAATTTTGTAATATTTATATTTCAAGTTGATTAGAGGATCAACTGGGAGCCAATGGATCGTCAATTTTTTTTTTTTTAATTGAATGTAATTGAAAAGGTCAGCCATCTAGATCTCAAGAGGCTATGCATATCAACAACACACAAATCATCTCCACAAGAAAGATGGAAATCATAACTGATATACAGCTACTAACTTGTTAGTGGCAAAAGGTAAAAATGACACTCGTTACAACTACATCAAAACATATGGTTTCTCCAAACAAGGTCTATATTAGTTCTAGCTTGCAATTCTTAAACGTTTGATCCTCCGAAACACAAATTTGAGATGGGATCTTTCTGCAAGATCCAACAATTATCAAACTTGGTTCTCTTTTAATAAACGCATACTCTGTTAGGCTGTTCCCGTTCTGGGTGGCTGTTCCAAATATAACAAGAAGAAAGTTTAAATTAACAGTATGATGTGATATGTACAATACTACAATGGATACAAAAACTAAGGTTGCATTTGATAAAACTGGATGATTTAGCATTGAATGGTTTATATTCTGAATAGTTCAAAGGTTCTCAATGAAGTTGGTCCTGAGTGACAATAATTTATTTGATAATTATTTTAAATGAAGAGTATGAATGATGTAAAATTACTTTATTAGTATTTTGCATTGATAGAAGAACAATAATTGTTTAATAAGTAATTTTGATATAATTGAAAGAGTATATCACATAAAATGTAGGTCCACTTAGGCTCTTAATGGTTAAGAGAGTAGTTCAGCTCTGAATGGTTGAGCCCATAAACGCTGAACCATTCAAAAACATACGTCATTCGGAGGTCAAAAACAAACGCGTTGAATGTTGAATGGTTCAGCGCTGGACCATTCTCAATGAGGTAATCAAACGCACCCTAACATGACATGGGTTTGTTCATATTAAGATACACAATTTGGCGCTTAAGGTCAAAGATACTCAACCCAGACTTCAAATGATTTATATGCATTTGAACGCACACATAGTTGCATATTTAAAGTGTGCACATTCGAACCCATTTATGAGGGAATGAATCTAGAATATCCTTTATCCTAACGAGTCAAACAGGTAAAATCATAAACTATAAAGGCAAGGGGTGCAAGTCATCCACATGTACTTTTAATGCATATAAAAGTATGTAAGTTAAAAGGAAATTGTCTGAATCTATCTTATATAAGCAATCAATCTATCTGATCTCAACGTCAAAAAGATACTAGCTGTAGTGGAAAAGGAAATTGTATTTACCACCACCATGTAGTATAGAAAAAGAAAGAGCTTTAAATAGGACAATAAGGAGTCAAATTAATTATACCTTTTTTAGAGGTGCCTTAGAAGTGCCTGGTTTTTGCACATTATCAAGTGGCTTCAATATCTCGAAAGAACACACTAATGATTCATCAACACTCAATAGTGCACCCGCATTGTCAAACTCTCCCCCATAGTTTGGAGCTGAAAATATTGTAACAAGCCTTCTTTTCGCGAAAAACTCATAGCCATCTTCTACCACCTGTAATTCACAAAGACAAACTTCATTAAAGAGTTGTAATACACAACCCCATGATACCTTCAAAGAGTTACATATGCATCATTTGAGTACATCCACATTGTGATTATGATGATGTAGGCGACAGAGGGAATTGAGCTAACACTTGTATATATAATTACCTGATGACCTCTGCAAATAAGGTCCAGATTGTTCTTCTTAAGAAATTCATAAACTACATCTGCCCCAAAAGTAGAAGAAACACCTCGATCACTATCTGACCAGCCCTCTGAAGTAGAAGAAGGATCAGACCAAAGCAAATCACACAAAAGTCCATTATCAGGTATTTCAGTAGGCCTCTCGATTTGTTCTATTTGACTTAAATTCTCAAGCTCCGGTGAAAGTCCCCCATGCATGCAAAGGATCTTTTCATCCACTAATGCAGCAATAGGCAAACAATTAAAGCAATCTGTGAATATCTTCCAAAGACGAACGTTAAATCTCCGTTTACATTCATCATAGAATCCATAAACACGGTTGATTTTGGGATCTTCATGGTTTCCTCTCAAAAGAAACACTTTATCAGGATATCTTATCTTAAAAGCAAGCAATAAACATATTGTTTCCAAACTTTGCTTGCCTCGATCAACATAATCACCAAGAAAAAGGTAATTTGCAGTGGGAGGATAACCACCATATTCAAAGAGCCTCAACAAATCTTGATATTGTCCATGTATATCACCTGTCACAAAAGGTAAGCATACATGATAATCAATCAAACATTAAATAACAAATATGATCGCAATAGCTAAAATTTTCATTATAATTCATTGAACCATTAAATAATATCATAAGTAAAGGAAAATAGAGTAAATAAAAACTGACTGAAAAGACAATGGTACATAACTCATTTATTCACAATTTAAATATTTTACTTGCGCAACAAAACCCTACATCCTCAGTTTTTCTCTAAGATAAGCAAAGTAATTCCTAATCTACCAGAACCTAAAATAGGAATTATACACAATCCGGGCAATCACACAAAAAAAAAAAAAAAAAAAAAAAAAAAAAAAAAAACCTAGAAGGTTACAATTTAACCGGTAGTGGGAAACTTAAGGCGCCGAAAATTGTAAACACCTGAATGCAATAGATCAAATGTATGCCTGAATCAATAATTGGTATAGTTTAGCATCAAAACCACACAATAACATATGTTCAGTTAAGGAGCACATCTCAACTAAAATTGAAAGAAAGTTTAGACTCGAATCATGATTCGTGATTAATAACATAAGAAGCCATAAAGGTCAACCAATTGAAGAAATTAGGGCACCAAAAACCACAGACACCTAAACTCAAAAACTCAAATGGAAGCATCACTAAATTACACAAATTAAAATAATTAACATGCATCAATTGAATACACTTTTGCATCACAAATCCCACTTAAGAACAAACAAACCCTAAAAGAACAGATATTACGTTAAATCGATAACACAAACGGTATACTCCAGTCGAATCAATATCAATATAATTCTTAATTAAGCATCAAAATCACAACAATTACATAATTATATCAATAAACATGCAGTAATTGATGAAAATTTAATACCGCAAATTCGAATTGGAGCACGAAGATGAAGAAAAATAGGCTGAGAAAGGAATATTTGTCTAGCGTTGATACAGAGCTGACGAATTTCAGATTCCGATAATTGAACCTGTTTTCCTCCTTTGCCTTCCAACAATCTCCTGATTATATCGTCTAGTACCTTTTTTTCCATCATGTTTTCAACTTTCAGCATATTCATTCATTCATTCATTCATTCATTCATTCATTCATACAGGTTATATAATTATGTATCTATATCTGTATTGATCAGCAAGCTTATTAGAAAAAATCTAGGATAAATGAATTTGAATTATATATTTAAAAATATAAATATTAATCAAGAGAAAATATGATAATCGGAAAATGGATTGAAAATAAATGGAAAGAGTTGGAAGGAAGAGGTGGTGTTGGTGAAAGGGATGATGATTATGTTATCATGTGAGCCGAGTCGCAGCATGCGTGCTCTCCTCGTTTTCTATTTTCTAATTTTTAATTTTCCACCCTTTTAATTTTTTTTTTTTTTTTCATTTAGTTCTTCATAGTAAAAACTATTGGATAAAATGATACTCCATGTTTTTTCTATTTAGAATATTCGAAGAGATTGGATAATTGTATTAATTATTATGCCTTATATACTAAAACACACGAGATTTTGTGCCGTCTATTCACCGAAAAACACCATCCATCTTCGCCATTTGTATACAGTGTAATATGTGACGCTTCTAATCCTAACATCAACAATATAGTTTCAAAAGGATATATTCAACACCAATTTTTGGTTTTTTATGTTCACAAATTTTATGACATTTTCAAAGAACACATACATATACATATACAAATTTACACGGGATTTTGTGCCGTCTATTCAACGAAAAACACCCTCCATCTTCGCCATTTGTATACAGTGTAATATGTGACGCTTCTAATCCTAACATCAACAATATAGTTTCAAAAGGATATATTCAACACCAATTTTTGGTTTTTTATGTTCACAAATTTTATGACATTTTCAAAGAACACATACATATACATATACAAATAATATGTAGTTAACTATTTGTATTCATATAGGTAGTTGTTATATACAAATAATTGGTATTTGCAATGCGCGCATATACGTTGTTGTTAACTAGGGATGGTGGTGTAGTGGTTGAGGGCTCGTCCTTTTATAGTGGAGGTCATCGGTTCAATTCCAGGCAGTTGCAGTTATTCCCTCATGGCTACGAAGGTTCGCCCATAATGACTCCAGATTGCTCGCAAAACGAGTAGTTACCCTGAGATTAGTTTAGCCACAATGCCCGAGCTTCCAATCTTGTTATAACCGATAAAAGCGTTTTTAGTAGATATATATGTTATGCGTTTTTATTAGACGAATAGTGTAATTAGTGGACATTTAGAAAACTACAAGCATAGTTAATTGTGGACATTAACTGATATATAAGGAGTAATACAAGTTATGCAACAACGATAAATAATAATACATAATCTCACAAATTTATCCTCAACCTTGTAATTATCATTGCTATTGCTATGTATAGAACTGGAAGAAGGTTAATTTTAGTGGATGTATCCCATGATCTTGCTTTAACTTGAATCTATCAACACTTTCTGTACCTTGTTTTAACCAAAAAGCAACAAACTAAAAAAAGTCTACTATGCCTTTTAATTATTTCAAGATAAACACAAGATATAAAGTTTGAAAAATCATGATAAAATATCATTGAAGGGTGAGTATTGAGTATTTTTTACTCACATTTAATGAGTCTAATTAGGCTATCTAGTAAACGTTACCGATTTTTTTCTTTGACCATCTTAATATCTAATACTAATGAGGTGTGAACTTGAAGCCTTTTGAAATGATATCTATTCACCAATCATTAAGCCGTATTGTGATGGATAGTATTATGGTAAGATGTTTAGCAATGTTAGTGGTGCTCAGGGCGGAGACAAGGAGGACTGAGGGGTGCTAAGCCTCCCTCAATGCCCAATCTAGACCCAAGTTTCATTTGTATTATTATGCGCAAATAATTGTAAGTCTCCCTCAAGATCCAAGTTTATTTTGATATAATTATCTGATTATCGAGTAAGCCACCCGCATCTGTAAATTCTGGCTTCGCCTCTAGTGGTGCTAAAATCAAATGAAAGATGAAATTAAAATAGTACGAGTAGAAATCAACTCATCAGGTTCAGCATATCAGCTTATCGATATGGTCTCGGAACTTAGTGGTGTTAATCTTTCGAGTTCTAAAGATGGTTGGAGTTGGTCGATTTCTAGTGATAGAAATTTTAATGTTGCTAACACGAGACGGTGCATTGATATTTCTTACCTTCAAGAAGACTCGGTCAATATTTATCGGGTGAAATTGCTTCCACGCAAGGTGAATGTTTTTCTTTCGAGATTCGTATTGGATAGATTGTCCACTCGTTTGAATATTTCTTCTCGAGGTTTGGAGATAAATGATATCAGGTGTCTGTTCTGTTCTCATAGTGTGGAATCGTTATCACATTTATTATTCTCTTGCGATATTGCTTCGGGCGTGTGGAGGAAAGTAAGACTATGGACTGATATTCAGTTGCCTACGTTTGATGACTGTGACTCATGGTTTTATTGGTACCAATCGGTGCAGTTATCTTCGGGTCTCAAACTTCGGATCTACAACATAGTTGCGGCCTTGGTATGGATTTTGTGGAAGTATCGTAATGCTTTTCTATTCGACCCTTCTAGATTGAAGAAACAAGTACTTTTCGATTTGATTAGAATGTATTCGTATAATTGGTTATCGGATATAGGACATGTAAACATTAGTTGGAACGATTGGCTAATTAAGCCATTGTAGTTGTTTTGGTTGCTCCCCTCCTTAGTTTCTTCGCTTTTGCGAGGTGGTTGTTTTATAAATTTGATGTTCTAAAAAAACTAATGATATGTTATATAACTTATAATAAGGAAAGGGAATGTAGTTTACTCTATTTTCTTCATATCTTAAATCACTATCTTTAACTAGTTTAGACCAACCCCTATGGTTAGTTACCCGCCCATTACCCGCTCATTACCCGTAACTAACCATAGGCACCACTTAGTTACCAGCTTTCACCATAGATTTAACGGAACAGTTATAGGAATTGCGGGTCCCAGTACTTTTTATTGTTGGACTTGATGCTTTATTGCTTGTACGTTGTATATTAAGAGGAGTATTGTTTTAGTCATGATAGGGAGTGTTTAGTTATGAGTTAGTTATAGGATATTTGTGTTGATGTGGCGCTGTTGTAGAAAGTTAAGAGGATGAATAGTTTAGTTACGATAGAGAGAGACTGAACTTATAAACTTCTGAAAAGCTCTCGTACCGAACAATCATAGCCTGTTAAAAATTGGTCATCAAATACAACCCCAAAAACCGTCTGCCACACAACATCAAAAACATTTTACTATAACTGCCTGCTTAAACCCTACAACACACAAATATTCCCAACTACCGAGTATATTTTATTTTTTGTTATTTTACTTTCATCGATTGAAATGTTCAAAAAGTAAGTTCCTTTTTCAATTTCTCCACGATGATTAATGCTTTTTTATCTTTTTTTCGTATTTCAATATGTACGTATGTTTTGATTCTGTGTTGTATAAATTTACATCTTCAGTATCGAAATACTGTACAATGTTCTAGGGTTTAGAAATGAGATTCGTAGTTTCAATCACAATTTGCGGTAATAATATAATTAGACGATCTTGTAATTCATAAAAGTGTAATGTAATCTTATTAGGTTTACTTCAGAAGATGTATCAGGCCAAAATCAAGTGAAAGCTTCCGTTCAACGAAGAATTCGACAAAGTATTGCCGATGAGGTTCTGCCTGCATTTTTTTTTTTTTTTTTTTTTAAATATATAGAGTTTTTGTCAATGCACTTGTTTTTAAGATTGTTAATTTACTGATATCAGAAACTTTTTTTTTTCTTTTTTATGCAGTATCCTGGACTAAAACTGGTTTTGGATGATTTGCTTCCGAAAAAGTCTCCTCTTATTGTTGCTAAATGGTTACCCTTTTTTGATACGTTCTATATATGCTATTTTTATATGTTACGTTTTCGAACCAGATTGTAACGACGATGTTTGGCGTTTTTGTTTTAATGCTGTTATTAGTCAAAATCATCTGAATCTGGTTGTGGTGAACAATGTGCCGTTGTTTTTCAACATACGTGACGGGCCGTATATGCCTACACTACGGCTTCTTCATCAGTGTAAGTATATAAAACTTATGCTACATATTTCCAATGATGGAAGATAGTAGAGACAGGTAGGGCCCCCTGCCGGATAAAAAAAAATTTACACTAAAAAAAAAAATATTTTACTAAAAAATAAGGTTTTTTTTAGTGTTTACCCCTGCCAGGATTGAAAATTTTATTATGTTTTTGAATCCGTCCCATCGAATTTCGGGTTCAAGTTCCGCCACTGCTGATATTTCATACTTATCAATCATGGTAATGATGTAATTAGGATTTTTGAGGGAGATTCTTAAATTTGTATTTCTTGTCTCTTAATCTGTCAATACAATTTAAGTAGACCTCTAAATATTAATATGTGCAACAGTGCAAGTAGCTAACTTCTTTATTAATTTGCTTAGCTAACCTTTCTTTAACGTCTAGCATCATTATTTCATTGATGTTGTATTTCATACCGGACCTCTTATTAAATTATTTTCCACTATTGAAATTTGTATATTCACGTAGACCCAACCATAATGAAGAAACTACAAGTAGACAGGGGCGCAATAAAGTTTGTCCTTGCTGGCGCTAATATTATGTGTCCAGGTCTTACGTCTCCTGGAGGTGTTTTAGATGAGGAAGTGGGTGCTGAAACTCCTGTGGTACGTAAATCAGAAGCCTAAAACTCTTGTTGCTATTAAATGTTAGTTTCAGTTGGTAGCTAGTATTATATTTTTCGGTATGCATTATTTGGTTGTTACCATTTTGTATTAATTTTAAGACATACTTATTTTAATATATAGCGATTAGTTAACTGGTTGTTCTGCAACTGTTTCAGGCTATAATGGCGGAAGGAAAGCAACATCCTCTTGCTATTGGCTTTACAAAAATGTCAGCAAAAGATATGTAAGTATATGTATATAATTTGCTCTGATTTCACCTAAGCTTCGAACAAATGTTTTGGTGTTAACGATCTTCTTATTACTGCAGAAAAGCAATTAATAAGGGCATTGGTGTGGATAATATGCATTATCTTAATGATGGCCTCTGGAAGGTAACGTCGTATGTTCTTTTCATTTGTGGACATTTTAACTTATAAGAATGCGTGTAGTTTTTTTGTTTAGGATATCAAGTGCATCTGTAGGAAGTAGTGGGGGCAATTTTGAACCGTTAACGGATAAATTTTGGTTATATTATTTCTCTGACAGCTTAAATTGGTAAATTTAATGTTTACTTATATTGTAATTGGGTCAAATAGGAAGTGTATTCAAAATATATGAATTTGATAAATTGTTATAGTGTTTATACTGAACATTTAACATACATTGTAAGTTATTGATGAAGTTTTAAATGGAAAAGAGTATATTTTTTGTGTGGGTTGGCACTTGGGCCAGCCCGAAACGTCACTTTTCAACATGGTATTTGAGCTTTTTTTTAGAAAGACAACTCACACACTTCGACTTTCATGAATACACATACATATTGTCTACCCATGGACTTGAACCCGTAACTTCTTTATTAGAGGGGCATCTCGATGCCGCTAGGCTAATAAAGCTTTGGTATCATGTTATTTTAATGAACACCGAGTTGATATCATATATTTAAATTCTTTGCTCCATGAAATTGTTGGAGGTTTTATTGAAATTTCGTGTAGGGTAAAATAATCGATAGCCGGATAAATCACTGAATCGTGGTATCACTTTCCGAAAGTAATTATTCGACCCTTATTGCCTGGGTTACACGAATATCACTTTGGGATAAGACAGAGATTAGTTCTTGTTATTGGCAGTAAACAAGAACTCTTTTGCATAAGAGTATTAAGGTGTTTTTTCGTATATCTTATTCTCATAAATGATAGTCCTTATTTATAGGCATCCAAAAATAAGTATTATTCCACGATGGAGATGTTTCACTAACTAATTTCGTTTTCAAATCTAAAACAAATTCTTTACATAAAGTTGTTTGTTTTATTTCCAACAACCAAATCAAGGAAATCGTTTTCAAATCTAAACAAATCCTTTACATAAAGTTGTTTGTTTTATTTCCAACAACCAAATCAAGGAAATCGTTTTCAAATCTAAAACAAATCCTTTACATAAAGTTGTTTGTTTTATTTCCAACAACCAAATCTAGGAAATCGTTTTCAAATCTAAAACAAATCCTTTACATAAAGTTGTTTGTTTTATTTCCACAATGGAGATGTTTCACCTAGTGCAGGAATAATACTTCCGTAATCACTCAAATTTGTGATAATGGAAAACCACTTTCGGGTCCGGGCAATCTATCACTTAATGGGTCTACACTCCGTACCTCCTAACCCATT
The DNA here is from genome assembly GCF_046630445.1 of Rutidosis leptorrhynchoides. Classification (NCBI taxonomy): domain Eukaryota; kingdom Viridiplantae; phylum Streptophyta; class Magnoliopsida; order Asterales; family Asteraceae; genus Rutidosis; species Rutidosis leptorrhynchoides. The sequence goes on from NC_092338.1 coordinate 34,892,217, forward strand.
TACAAGTGTAGATTAAATCCCTCAATTACACTAAATTTCCAACAATCCTCCCCAATTTAGTGCAATTCGTTTCATGAGAATTAAACAAATTAAAACAAAAACTTATGCATAAATGAAAATATCTTGAAGATTGAATTTTCACCTTAGTACATTGCACATTCCAAATATTCGAGAATCGGGATGTTCTAAGAATTGAACCCTTCAACCCATTTGAATAACTGAAAATAACATACACATAAGTTTTCAAATACTCTAAAGCTATCCTGACACTTTACAAGCCATGTGTCCATATCCATTCATGAATGTATCTAAAGCAAAAGTCCAAGCTTTGTTGAAGCGGCAAAACTTCACATTCACATAGGTAGTTCATTTCAGTCATGCACCTGCTATTGCACTTTTTCAAATTAACCATTAAGAAGCTAAACTTCATCCTCACCTTCAACAGGTCCGAGTACATACCTTACTTTGGAATGATACAAAATTTTGTACTCCAAATTTCTAAGTATAAGCCTTCCACATTGAATTCAACTTCTAATTTTCATCAGAAGGGAATTGGGTATCTTATAATTAGAAATTTATGTGGACTTTAAACCCATCCCCACAGCAGACTTGTTCACCAAGTCTCTTGCCAATCCCTTCGTCAAGTGATCAGCTAAATTCTATTGTGACCTCACGAACACTATAGAAATCACCCCATTCATGATGAGTTCACGAATCATGCTATGTCTGACACCTAAGTGTCTAGACTTTCCATTGTACATTTGGCTATAAGCCTTTGCCAATGTCGCAGCACTATCACAATGGATAGACATGGGTGCTATAGGTTTAGGCCATAATGGTATCTCATGGATCAAGTTTCTAAGCCATTCTGCTTCTTTACCAGCAGCAGCTAAAGCAACAAACTCAGATTCCATCGTTGAGTTGGTAATACATGTCTGCTTCTTAGAAGCCCATGAAATAGCACCTCCTCCAAGCAAGAACACCCAACCACTCGTTGAAGAATGATCTTCAATATTGGTTATCCAACTCGCATCAGAATATCCTTCTATTACCGAAGGAAACCCATTATAAGATAAACTATAGTCCATAGTTTTCTTCAAGTACTTCAGTACCCGCCTAATTGCTTGCCAGTGATGAGTACTAGGATTACTAGTATATCTACTCAGTTTTCCCACAGCAAAAGCAATATCCGGCCTTGTACAAGTCATGGCGTACATCAAACAGCCAATCACCTGAGAATACTCAAGTTGTGATACAGCTTCACCTTGATTAGGCATAAGCTTCTCACTTGGATCAACAGGGGTACTCACAGGATTACATTCAAAGCAATTGAACTTTTTCAACACCTTCTCAATATAATGAGATTGACAAATCGAAATTCCTTTGCTTTCACGTTTGATCCTAATGCCAAGGATAACGTCAGCCTCCCCCATATCTTTCATGGAGAATTTTGATGACAAAAATTCTTTTGTTAAATCAACCTGACTTTGGTCAGTCCCAAAGATTAACATGTCATCAACATATAGACAAATTATAACTCCTTTACCAGAATCATCAAATTTACTATATACACATTTATCTGCTTGGTTTAATTTAAAACCACTAGATAAAATCACTTCATCAAACTTTTGATGCCATTGCTTAGGTGCTTGTTTCAAACCATATAAGGATTTCACAAGTTTGCACACCTTGCCTTCATTTCCTGGCATGACAAAGCCCTGAGGTTGGTTCATATAAACCTCCTCATCCAATTCACCATTCAAGAATGCTGTCTTCACATCCATCTGGTGAATAACTAGATTGTGAATCGTAGCCAAAGCAATCAGCAGTCTAATGGTAGTGATACGTGCCACGGGAGCATAGGTATCAAAATAGTCAATTCCAGACTTTTGTCTAAAGCCTTGAATGACTAACCTTGCCTTGAACTTTTCAATAGTTCCATCCACCTTCATCTTCTTTTTGAAAATCCATTTGCAACCCAATGGTTTGCAACCAGGAGGTAGATCAGCTAACACCCAAGTGTTATTGCCCATGATAGAATCTATCTCATCATTAATTGCCTCTTTCCAGAATGCAACATCCTGAGACCTCATTGCTTCATCATATGTTTTAGGATCATCATCAACATTGAAACAATACGAATATTGGGTAGAAACATCATCCCTAGAACCTTCAACTAAGTATAGTTGAAAATCTGGTCCAAATGATTTAGGTTTCCTTTTTCTTTTGCTTTTTCGAAGCTCAAGTGACTGATCAACAGCCTTTTCAGAGACTTCATCATTACAATCCTTATTGATTCCATTGTTACTTGGAATCATATCCTTTGGTCTAGGTATAGATGAAAATCGATTTTCATCAAAGATTGCATCCCTTGAATCAATCACAGAATTGATTGAGACAAACTCATTAGGCTCTATTACATAGAACCTATATGCCTTGGAATGTTCAACATATCCAACAAATATGCAATCTATACCTCTTTCACCTAAACTTTTCTTCTTGGGATCAGGTAGTCTTACAACCGCCCTACAGCCCCATACCCGAAGATAATTCAAGTTAGGTTTCCTTTTATTCCAAAGTTCATAAGGTGTAATCTTGTTTCTTTTGTTAGGAACTCTATTAAGCAAATAACAAGCTGTTAACATAGCTTCCCCCCAAAATCCTTCACTTAAACCCGAATAGGATAACATGGAATTAACCATTTCCTTAAGGACCCTATTCTTCCTTTCAGATATACCATTTTGTTGTGGAGTATAAGGAGCTGTGGTCTCATGGATAATACCAACGGATTGGAAATACGATTGGTCAATGTATTCACCTCCCCTATCTGTTCTAAGTCTTTTAATCAAAGCCTTTTGTTGTAATTCTACTTCAGTTTTAAATATTTTAAATTTATCTAATGCTTCATCCTTAGTATGTAACAAATAAACATAGCAAAATCTAGAAGCATCATCAATAAAAGTCACAAAATATTTCTTGTTCCCTAAAGTAGGAGTAGCATGCAAATCACATAAATCACTATGTATTAATTCCAAAATTTCAGTATCACGATGTACATTTTGAAATGGTTTCTTAGTGATCTTTGTTAACATACACGTTTTACACTTTTCATTGTTCATGTCAAAAACCGGTATTAATCCATCTTTAGACATATCTTGCATTCTTTTAAAGTGTATATGTCCTAGTCTAGCATGCCAAAGTGTAGAATTATTTATGCTAGAAGTAGATATAAAAGCAAAATTAACATTCAAGTGATTAATGTTAAGTCTAAACATTCTATTGCATAAATAACCAAAACCAACAAACATACCATGTTTTGACAAAACAAACTTATCAGATTCAATCACTTGTTTATAACCACAACAATTTAACACACTACTGGAAACCAAATTTTTTCTTATTTGTGGTACATGCAAAACATCAAACAAACAAATAGTTTTTCCAGAACTAAAACACAAATCCACACTTCCACGTCCATGAACAGAGGCCGTTGACTCATTTCCCATATGAAGAATTGATCCATCAGTCACGGACTCGTAAGTCTTGAACCAAAATCTATCCTTGCATACATGGGTGTGGCTCCCGAGTCAACCCACCACGCGACATCATCATCCTGCACAAAATAAGCCTCAGATATATATGAAACATAATAATTCTCATTTGAATTATTAAATATATTCTGACCTTTCGAGTTGTGGTTGTTTAAACCATTTCCCGAACCGCTTGTGCTAGATCCTTTGGCATTATTATTACCAAAAATAACCTTGCAATCCTTTTTCATGTGTCCAGTTTTATCACACTTCCAACAAGTCAATTTAGACTTCTTGTTCGGATTAGCCTTGTTATAACCTTGATGTTTACGTTTGCCCTTTTTGTCATTATTACTAGTGAACTTTTTATGTTCCACCATATTGACAACAGACGTACCAGCAACTTCGTTGCTCTTTGGCTTGTCATTATCCTGCAACCTGAGGGATTCCTCAATACGCAGATGACTACCCAACTCAACAAGAGTTAACTCCTCCTTCTTATGTTTCAAAGAATGTTTAAATTCTTTCCAAGATGGAGGTAGTTTATCAATTATGCTTGAGACTTGAATAGACTCATCCATGTTCATCTTATGTTGTGTGAATTGACCAAGTATACGAATGAGCTCATTGTATTGTTCCAAGACCGGTCTAGAATCGACCATCTTGTAATTATTAAAATTACTCACAAGGAACTTTTTACTAGAAGCATCCTCAGACATATACTTGGTTTCTAAACAGTCCCATAGTTCTTTAGAAGATTCAACATTTAGGTAAATATCAAAAAGGGAATCAGCCATACCATTGAGGATTAAACCTCTAGCGATGTAGTCATCGTTCTCCCACTTGCACCTTTTCCGAATTTGTTCAATAGTGGCATCATCACCATGATCTTTAGGAATTGGTGTGCTGAGTACGTACACCACACTCATGCTGCTCAGAAAGAAGTGCATCTTCTTTTGCCATCTCCTAAAATCAATTCCCTCAAACTTATCAAGTTTGGAGAAATTCGCCGTCATGTGTTTCATCGTAGCCGCCATCGATTATAACGAATAATTACTTTCGATTGTTGGAGGTTTTATTGAAATTTCGTGTAAGGTAAAATAATCGATAGCCGGATAAATCACTGAATCGTGGTATCACTTTCCGAAAGTAATTATTCGACCCTTATTGCCTGGGTTACACGAATATCACTTTGGGATAAGACAGAGATTAGTTCTTGTTATTGGCAGTAAACAAGAACTCTTTTGCATAAGAGTATTAAGGTGTTTTTTCGTATATCTTATTCTCATAAATGATAGTCCTTATTTATAGGCACCCAAAAATAAGTATTATTCCACGATGGAGATGTTTCACTAACTAATTTCGTTTTCAAATCTAAAACAAATTCTTTACATAAAGTTGTTTGTTTTATTTCCAACAACCAAATCAAGGAAATCGTTTTCAAATCTAAACAAATCCTTTACATAAAGTTATTTGTTTTATTTCCAACAACCAAATCAAGGAAATCGTTTTCAAATCTAAAACAAATCCTTTACATAAAGTTGTTTGTTTTATTTCCAACAACCAAATCTAGGAAATCGTTTTCAAATCTAAAACAAATCCTTTACATAAAGTTGTTTGTTTTATTTCCACGATGGAGATGTTTCGCCTAGTGCAGGAATAATACTTCCGTAATCACTCAAATTTGTGATAATGGAAAACCACTTTCGGGTCCGGGCAATCTATCACTTAATGGGTGTACACTCCGTACCTCCTAACCCGTTTACAAGTGTAGATTAAATCCCTCAATTACACTAAATTTCCAACAGGAATTTTCTGCCATCCATCTCTTATTAATGTTGTTATAGATCCATGTGTGTACTCTCTGTAGAGATATCTCTTTTTTCATGTCAGCAGTTACATAGAGTTATATAAAGGTAGAAAGTTTATCCCTGTTGGGGCTACCCGGGAGAGCGAGTAATCAGACCACAAACTATGATGTACGCAACCCAACAGGATTACACCTTGGCTGTTTCCAACCCTTCGCTGGCCACCACAAAATATTCGTCCTAGACATGATTTGAACCTGAGACCTCTTGTAAGGAACTCAGGGCCCTAACCATTGGGTTATTTTGTGATGGTTTTATATAGTTATATAGATAAATATAATTACTTCTCTATAAGGATGTTGATGCGCAAGTGACATTAAAATTTAAATGTTGCTAGAAATGGGGATGTGTAGAGGTTACTGTTTCAACCTATTTGTTTATGTGTGGGTTGACCTAAGTAACAAACAAGTAAAAAATTGGCTCCAAAGGAAACGGTTTAAATGGGTCAAACATGTCGAAATTCGCTTAAAGGGTACTTTTCATTAGAAAAAATTATACCGTTAACAATCTATAAATAAATTTTCAGTGAATAAATATTTGTTGGGAGAACCTGTAACCAGATTTACAGTGTCTAGCAAGTTGATCAATTGTGGTTTGGCTGCCTTTGGTAATTAATATGTTTTGGTTTTTTATTGCAGATGGAACATCTGGATTGAGTTTATGGCCAGAGGCTTTGTTGTAATACAACGTTTGCAACATTAAAACAAACCTTGTATTACTTGTTGCCAATGTCACGTACGTCCATTTATACCCTTCTCCTTGTTTATGCTCTCTTACTCCTTTTATAAGTTATTAGTTGGCCTGAAAGAGGTCTTATTGTATTCATATCCAAACGTTCAATTAGAGTTCCTTCTAGTTTACGTGACATTTTGTATCACCCGTCACAGAAATTTCGAGCTTTTTTAGTTACAGGAATTTTGAGCTTTCATATTTGGCTATGGTGGTTTGACCCAATATTTCATGGACCGCGTAAATTTCATTGACTTTTGCTGTAAAAAGTTAACCGCGGAACAAGAATGGTCATTTGTGATGATATCGCATCTCTAAACGAACACTACAGTGTACTAAAATCGTGTTGGGGTTGTGTATGTCTTCCATTATTCGCGTATCTATATATACATGTTAGTATACGAATATTAATTACATGTAAAACTTGTAATTCACAAATGTAAAGTAGCATAAGCTTCTAATCATAATCCAAGGGCGTGCAGTGGCACACCCCATTGGAACTAATAACAACAATAACATTCAAACTAATCCTGTAACTTGAAACTATGGTTTTAAGTACTTCCCAAGCATCATTTTAAAGAAAGATTTTCTTTCGGTCTTTAGGGATACTTCCGTTTTAGGTGAAGTTGGTGCACTTATTTCACTCTCAGGTATAACCTTTGGTTCGATTCCAGGACTTTCGCCTGGTGTTGGTGCTGATACTGGTACTGGTGTCGGTGTCGGTACTGGTGCTGGTGTTGGTGCTGACGCGGGTGCTTGTGGCTTATCGGAATCCGATTTCGATTTATCTTTTTCTTTCTTGTCTTTCTTCTTTTTCTTTTTATCTTCCTTCTTTTCTTTTTTCTTATCTTTTTTAGATTTATCCTTGTCATCGTCATCATCCTTAGATTTCTTGTCATCATTATCGTCCTTAGAATCATCTTTTGGAGGTTCAAACATGAAATCTGCGGTATAAGGCACATCGGTGGGTGGGATCCACGAATCACCAATGATGAATTTTCCCGGTGTGAAGCGGTTTATTCGTTTTGCAGATAGTTCCTTAACGCCTGGCCATTTAACACGTTGTGCTTTAGATGATCCCGGACCATGGTTATTGAACTCACTATAATAAAGTGTGTCAAAAGCAAACGATTCGTTCCATGGTAACCACCCTTGCGGTTGGATCAAATCATCGATAAACGATTCCATAATTATCGTTCTTGAAAACTGTTTCCATGGACGTCCAAGGTAAGATTTAAGTTGCATTCTGACCGGATAATACAGAGGATCGGCGACAATGCTACAATTTTGAAGGACTAATCCAGTTGGTTGTCGAGGTTCTTTTCGTCCTTGTGCCGTCACAATGCAATTCTGGTTGTCCATCGGCTTCCTAACAACCATGATGCAGTTTTGGAACACGACTGCACCGTCTCCAAACAGAAAGTCAATGGTGCCTGATATGGTGCATTCACGATAAAATTGACGGTAGGTGTGTGCGTAAAGAGTGTCTTGGTAACCATCCATACGACAATTATAAAAGACTGTTCGGTCTGCACTAACACGCAACGCCACTGCTTGGTGCTTTTCAGGACCTGCTGTATTCTCAAACGCAATGTCCCTAGCCATGAAAAAATCTCCACCAACAGCTGCATATATACAATTGTTAGTTCATATCTAGTTAGCCACTTTCTTATAAATACTTTTTAATCAAATTTGTATGAGACCAAGCGCTGAATGGTTCATAATTTGAAAAAATTAAAGTTTCTGAATGAATGGACAATAATATGTTCGATAATTATTTTGAATGAACAATATGAATGATGTAAAATTACCTTATTAACCTTTTGCATGAATAAAAAAGACAATATTGTTATTTAATAAGTACTTTTGATATAATCTAAAGAGGGTATTACATAAAATTTAGATGTTTAATGGTTAGTAGAGTTTTTCAACTTCAACTCTGAATTATTCAACATTGAATTCTGAACCATTCAGCACCAAATGTCATTCAGAAATCATAAACAAACATGTTGAATGGTGAATGATGAAATATTAATAGTATTAAGCGTTGAACCATTCAATAGGTAATCAAATGCACCTTAAGTAGGAATTATGGTTATTGCTTACCAACAGTTGCAGTATGATACGTGGTAATTCCATCAATGAAGTTTAAGCTTCCTGAAATTCTTGTTTTATCAGGGCCATCGCCCATTATCATTATATGAGTCAAGTTTTTAGGTATACGTATGATCTCTTTGTATATACCCTCCTTAACGTAGATAACGTACGTCTTCTTCGCTTCAACAGGAGCGAATTTTAAAGCTTCGTTAATCGTATGATAGTTTCCAGTCCCATCTTGTGCAATAGTAACATCTGGCTTGATTTTCTTGGGTTCGTTCTCCAATATTCTTCGGTCTAAAACATCTATCCATTCAGGAAGATTATAATCGTTGTTGAGTAGAGAAAGCAAACGACGATTCGTGCTAACCTGCTGTCCCACAAACGACTGAAACATTTCTGAAAAATCCGTTATAAGAGCAAGGCAGTTACTTGTTAACTCCATTGACTCGTTTAATAATTTTTTCATTTTCTCTCCTGAATCTCCTACGGTTTTTTCAAATCCATCTAGGCATGTTTGCTCGTGCGTTATTGCACCGCTCATCCATATTTTGAGCTGTACGAGCGCTTGACTGACATCATTAAGACTAACAATATCTATATTCTCGAAAGATCTTTTAAGATCGTTTATAGCAAGGCCTGCAAGCTCCTTACAACCCTTGAGAGCATCATTTGTTCTTGGGTCGGAATTAATTTCTTTCATGAGTGAGTTGTTGTTAGCAGAATCCTCAAGTTGTTTGATTGTGACCTCAAACAAGGTCTTTACATGGTCATAAGGATCCGTTGAATCAGTGTGTGCTTTCGTGAGGCTATCGACGCAAGTCTTTTGGTAATCTGTGTTTTCACAAACGGCTTTGATTGACGCCTTAACATCTTCCTCATGGTTAGCTTTCGTGTTCTCAGGTTTTGGTTCGAAAGATTTGTTCATTACAACAATTAGCGCAATGGCAACGGCTAGAAGCACCACGAAAGCCACCGTAAGTATGGCAATTTTTGCTTTGCTCTTACCATCCATCTTTAATCCTTACCCCTTAAACACAAAATCTTTGTTTCTTCTTGTATTATCTCCTCTCTCTTCTATATCACCTACAATCAATCAATCAATCTATCTATTAATCAAATTAACATTTGTTTTGATATTGTTAAAAAAAGTTTGATGATTGAGAGAGGGCCTAAAGTGCAAGATTGACCCTCCCCCTCTTGAATCTTTGAGTCAAAGGCCCCCCCTTTGAAGATTTCTTGAAATTTAAGAAGGCCTATGATTTTTGGTTTTGGAAGTAGGAGAAAAATAATGATATATGAAAGATCTTTATAGATTGGTTCCTTTTTTGGTGCAAATGTTGAAGTTTGGAAGAAAAAAATAAAAAATAAGAGCTTTGCATTTTCTATCTTTAGAAGAGAAAAACAGGATTTTTCAGATTTAGTTAATTGATGTTATGGATGAAATAAAGTTTGCATATAATCTTGTGGTTGTTATAATTGCTTCATAATTTTAACTTCACATACTTAGCGCTGCCCATTGGACATAATATGAATCGTGTTGAAAGTTGAAAACCTGTGATCGCTAAATTTAACTCCCGTCTTGCGGATTGGAAAGCTTAAACGGTTTCTTTTGGTGGAAGGTTAACGCTTGTAAAATCGGTTCTTAATAGTTTGCCGCTATATTACTTCTCCCTCTTTCGTGCCCCCTCGAGTGTTATAAAAAATTTAGAGAGTATTAGGCGAATTTTTTTTTGGGGCGAGACGGGTGAGTGTACAAAAATGTCATGAGTCAAATGGGAGGATTCCCTTCTACCATACAATAAGGAAGGGGGGGGGGGGGGGGGGGGGGGGGGTCGGGCCATTGGATCTCTTCGGGGTAAAAATCTTGATCTTTTAGGTAAATGGCTTTGGCGAGCTACAACTGAGGCAAACTCATTATGGGTTTCCATTGTGAAAAGTATACATGGGTCGAATGGCCTGCTGATTCCTTCGGGTACTTACGTGCCACAAGGAAAAGGCGGCGTTTGGCTAAATATTCTTCGTGCAGGTATCTCTATTGACAAAACAGGGCTGAGCTTTGGAACATCCTTTGTAAGTCAAAACAGGGCTGAGCTTTGGACGGGAGTGACACAAGTTCTAGGAAGAACCAAGGCCGCTCGATATTCCTTTGAAGTCAAAATTCGTTCGTTTGCATCATCTAGAGGCTGATCAGAATGTGAAGATCAAAGACAGAGTCCAGTGGGTCGATCAATCTGGGCAGATGACATGGAGGTGGGTTCGAAATCCGAGTGGCCGAGCATGTGACGAACTTCAACAATTAACTAATTTATTATGTTCTTACGATAAACAGGATCGAGCTCGGGATACGTGGGTCAGGAGGCTATCATCGAATGGTGAACAAACTTGCTCGACTAATCGATTAGAAATCCCTTCTGGATAGCAGGATGCGGAACGAAACCCTTAGAAATAATCTAGTACCGAACAAGGTTGAGGTGTTGATATGGAGGGCCCTAAAGAAACGCATTCGAACTCATGTTGATTTAGACAAAAGAGGGATTGATCTTGACTCCGTAAGATGCCTTTTATGCGACGACGATTTGGAATCGATTGATCATTCACTCTTCTTATGTCGCCACTCGTTTGAAGTTTGGGAGAGAGTATATAAATGGTGGGGCTTGGGGCCGGTTACAAATCTAAGTGTAAATGAAGCATTCCGAGGAAGGTGTAACCGTTCAATGACTCAATTGGGTGCGAAAATTTGGCAAGCGATTGAGTGGACGTGTGCTTATCTTATTTGGAATAACCGCTACTCCAAAGTATTCTCAAACAAAAGTTGGATCGGACCGACGACCCTCATGGAAGTACAACTTAAATCTTTCGAGTGGATATCCATCCGGGTAAAGAACTTGAAAATCGGTTGGCATGAATGGATCTCCAACCCTCAATCCTATGTGGTGTAGTACTCTTCGAAGTTAATTAGTTCCATATTCGTTTCATTGTATTTTTTTAGTTGCCTCTTGGCAACTTAGTTGTATATTTTGTGTTGTAACTTCTCCGCGATGTATTTTGGGTTGGGCTTCCCCTCAGCCTGTTCATGTTATATATATTTGTTGCTTTTCGGAAAAAAAATTGCTTCATAAAAAAGTTGCTTCATAATTACACTATAAAAAATTGCAGTACATTTGATTAAATGTTTGCCAATAAATCTTGTTTATTGAACAAGAATCTTTTTTATATGAACACTTTACATTGCATAGCTGAACTTATTTACTAATTATGATCTGTGCAGAGTCGAACTTATATACTAATTATGATCATTTTGAACGAATATTGTGAATGATGTAAAATTATCTTATTAATATTTGACATGAAAAAATACAACCGTATAGTTGCTTAATAAGTATTATTGATATAATTTAAAGAGAATATTACATAAAATTTATGTGCTTAATAGTTAGGAGAAAGTTTCAGTTCTGAATGATCCAACACTAGATGTTGAACTATTCGACACAATCTGTCATTCAGATATCAAAATCAAACGCGTTAAATGCCGAATAATTCAACATTCAATTAATAGGTAAACAATGCACCCTACTAATATACTCCGTATGTGGCTGATAACTAGCCGCAACCCATCTTAAGTGTTTCGGACCGATATAATCAAGTTATAGCAAGTTCAGGATAGATATTATTGAAATATAGCCCAAATGGACCTAGCTTTGAAAATATTGAAATGAAATTGAGGGAGAAACTATATACTTTGTTGGACATTTTAGTCACAAAATTTCATGGCTTATTTGCGATATTTTCCAGCATCTTGTTAATTGTAATTTAATTTTATTCCCGAGCATCTTGTTTCCAAGCTATGTTCCACGGTTTTATTTTGGAAGGAAAAGAAAGGAATTTGAAAGAAATTTTAAAAAATATATGATGTTTCTAAGTTTTTTTAGAAAAGAAAGGAAATGAAATGAATTAATGAGTTTGTATCATTTTCTTTTCAATTTTTCCTTTTAAATTAGAAGATCCTCATTTTAATCCGTTTCATTCCTTTTCATTTCGTTTTTTTTCTTTTACAAATATACTTGGGAATAAAGTCTAATACTCATGTAACCACCTCATCAAAATCACAAGAGGTGACATACATGTCATCATGAGATTAATAATCTTCTTTGGAGTTTAGCCGAAGTTGGCAATATATATATATATATATATATATATATATATATATATATATATATATATATATATATATATATATATATATATATATATATATATATATATATATATATTGGTAGGATCAAGAGCGAAGTAACCATTCGGGGGAAAGCGGGAGAAGCAAATATTTTTTTTTTTTTCGTTTTTTGAAAAACCTTTGTTCACGAACATTATAGATTGGATAAAAATGCGAACATTTAATAAAGACACTTTGTGATAAATGTTTTTATTTTGGCTAGAAAACGCTCGAAGAAGTAATATATAACAATTATCGTGTTTTTCGAACGTATGTTGAGGTTTTAGATATTAGGGTTTAGATTTTAGGGTTTAGATTTTAGGGTTTATAGGGTTTAGATATTAGGGTTTAGAAATTTAGGGTTTAGGGTTTAGATCTAGGGTTTAGATTTAGGATTTAGATTGAGTTTTTAACACGAACGGTTTAGAGTTTATGGTTTAGGGTTTAGGGTTTGGTGTTTTGGGTTTATGGAATAAACCCAAAACACCAAACCCTAAACCCTAAACTCTAAATCGGGCTAAATTTTACTTCACAAAACATGAAAAAAAAAAAACGTTAACATTCTCCACGAACAATATTATCTTGAATGTTATTTTTGTAGATCGTTTTCCCGCCAAAATAATAACATTCATCACGAAGTATCTCTTCTAAATGTTCATATTTTCATCCAACCTATAATGTTCGTGAACAAAGTTTTTTCAAAAACCAAAAAAAAAAAATTTTTTGCTTCCCCCGCTTCCCCCCGATTGGTTACTTCCCCATTGATCCTGCCCATATATATATATATATATATAAACCAAAATTTTTTTCTTTATTGTGGTTGAAAGTTATTTATGGATTGTTATATGTATAGATTATATATATTATTTATAATTATAATTATTATTATATTATATAAAAAATAATAAATAAAATGCTCCGTATGTATATCTATAAAATGCCACGTATATGACTTACTTTTTTGATACTATTACGGAGTATATACTTTCAAATTAATATTTTATTAGATTAGATAGATTTGATACTCTGTATAAAATAAAAAATTTGGTAAGATGTGACGACCCGGAAATTTCCGACCAAATTTAAATTTAAAATTTATATGATTTTGACCGACGATTCACGAACAAATATTTGTAACTAGACATGAATATATATATATATATATATATATATATATATATATATATATATATATATATATTTTATAATGTGATAAAAATATAATAATAACTTAGTCATAAAACGTTTAGATTTAAAATAATATTATTATATATATATTAGGACGATGATTTTAAGAAGAAAATGACCAAAACACTCAAATGAATAAGTTACACTTAGAGTGGGATAATTTTTCATTGATTTTGGTGTTGTTATTGATAAAGGTACATTACACGAAACGTAAAGTACCAGTTTTCTAAGCGTACGAAAATGCGTTCGAAAAACCGGAACCGGTACTTAAGTCGAGAGTCAACGTACAACACATTGGTGTAAAAATTACAAATCAACTATGCACGAGAATATCATATAATATTTAATTAATTCTAAAGATTAAATATATTATATATTAAATAATATATATATAATTATCATATTAAACCATGTGAGTGTCGGCAGAGTGAATGCTCATTTAGGAGCTGGAAAGTGTCCTCATGCGATCGCATGAGTCCACACTCACAATCTCATGCGATCGCATGAGGGGGGTAGGTGGCTAAAATCCCTTTATAAACCGAATTCGTTTCACTCTGATTCATTTCATGTTTCCTTTCATATTACGGAGTATTATTATTATTATTATTATTATTATTATTATTATTATTATTATTATTATTATTATTATTATTATTATTATTATTATTATTATTATTATTATTATTATTATTATTATTAAGATTAATATTATTATTAATCTTATTATGATTAGTATATACATAAAATACTATGACGAGGTCATGAGTGCATTAATTTCAAAACGGATTTTATGAGCGGGATGAAGCTAAGGAAATTATGGGTTATAGCTATGGAGGTTATGGGTAATGTTCGGGTGTATGCTCATGAGGTCAAACTAGTGTTTATCATCTCCGTTGCGTCTACGTACTTTCCTACAATATTGAATCACAATATTGATACGTGAGCATTCATATATTATCTTTTATATATTAATAGTGTATTCATGTCTAGTGCTCGAGTATATATGTTTACGCATGCTTGTATGCTTTAATTTTGTAGTTAAATAGTTTATGATGAATCACGAATTTGATACATATGCTACTGATATAAAGTATATGATATACATGTTTTTGGAAAGCTGGCAAAAAATTATTAACTTTTCTTTTAGAAATCGCGTGATTTCGATGAACGGATTAAAAGATATGGTCAACTGAATTATGTTTGACGTTAATTGAAATTGTGTTTGAAATTGTAAATTAATATTTAAATAACTTGTCTATGAGATTGATAAATTGGATTTTTAGATATTACTAATAGAGTAAATGAATTTCTATATAAGACATGTCTCGTTTTGGTAAACAATTGTCAAAGTTGACTGTCTTATCATGTTTTATAGCTTTATAAACACTATAATCTGATTTTACAAGTATTGAAAAACTATGTGAAATAATAAAATATTTTCCGTTGCCATGATAATTCAAATATAATACAGCTCCTGAAATAAATAATATTTTGAGTTTGATAAACTACAAATTCGTTCAATTATCAAGACTTATACTATGTTAATAAACATGTAGAGATTTAAAGATCATATTGGGTCAGGTTAACTTTTGAGATAACTTTTGTCAACTTTTGTATGTCGGTCTCGAGCATTAGGATTGTGATACACTATGACCTGACCTAGCTTGCTAGACATGTATTGACCAACATATGTTCTCTAGGTTGAGATCTACGGTTATTTTGCATTCTGAATTTCGGTCACATTTCAGTGAATGACCTTATATGCTGCTAAGGTGAGTTTCATTTGCTCATTTTTAATTGCTTTTGCAATCTATATTTTTGGGCTGAGAATACATGCACTTTATTTTAAACGCAATGGATACAAGTACATACTAAATACTACACCGAGTTTGAACCGAAAATCCCTTAACTTTAGTAACTAGTAACTACCGGTTATAAGAACTGGTGGGCGCGAGTAGTTATATATGGATCCATAGGGCTTGACATCCCCGTCTGTTCCAGGTATAGAAACCTTAGCCTGAATTATAAAACAGACGTATGCTATTTGAGTTTAGTACATGTTGGATTGTGTGTATTGTACATGTTGGTTGCATGTATGTTAAAACAGGGGTACTTATTATAACGTTAAAGTTTAGTTACCGGGGTGCTCAATCTTGTAGAATAATTTGATAAACGTTTCGGATGAAACAACTGAAATCTTTTGATCTACCTTTATATACAGATTATGCGCAACATTAAAACTATGAACTCACCAACCTTTGTGTTGACACTTTTTAGCATGTTTATTCTCAGGTTCCTAGAAGTCTTCCGCTGTTTGCTTATACGTTATACAAGCTATGTGCATGGAGTCATACATGCTTTATTCGAAATAACTTTGCATTCAAAAAATCATCATCATCTATCTTATTTTGACTGCTTTGTCAACGGATGTATTATGGTAAACTATTATTTATGGTGATTGTCTATATGTAGAAATCATCAGATGTCGAAAACCTTGGAAATTGATATTCATTTATTGTGTGCCTTTTCAAAAGAATTCAATGTTTACAAAACATATCATGTAGAGGTCAGTACCTCACTATGAAATCGATGAATGATGTATTCGTCCAAGTGGATTTGGATGGGTCATCACATTTGGCATCAGAGCTTGAGGTCATAGGGAACCAGAATTTGCATTAGTGTGTTTAACTAGTAATTGTTAGGATGCATTAGTGAGTATAGACTATGACCGTATCTGTTTTTACCGAGTTTTTCTTACCATTTATTGTCGGAAATTACTTGCTTATCATTCCTAAGTCTAGACATGTCTTACTGCATTTACTGCATAGATAGTGTATCGACAAAATTTATATCTTAGCGTATCTGTTACTTTAAACTTTTCCTAAAATCTTCCAAAAATTTCTCCGTAATTTATGGGATTTTGGTATTATATATACATATGTAAATTATGTATTGAAGAATACCAAATCTAAGTCCTATAATTTATTTCACATCAAAAATCATTTCCCTGATTACAAAAAATGGATCATGTATCTAGTTCAAATTCCTTAAACTCCGACAGCTATTCCGATATGGATATTCACCTGAACTCCGAAGACAGTGTGACCGAAATGGAGCAACCAATTAGCCATTATCTATTCTAGATGAATTGGGGATGGGTTCGTAACTTACTTATGTCACACCCCCAAATAGGGCCTGGGGTATTTGTGACTAATTATATCAAATTACAGTTGTATAAACGAGAACGACTCTATATGAGACGTTTTATTGAGTTTTACAGCGGAAGATAAATAGATTACATTGTATTTAATGAACAACGCATTAAATGTATTTAATTGATATGATATGTAATGAAGACTCCAAGCATAGCAAGCAATCATCATCAATTTAGCAAGTGTAAGTCTTTCAAATTATCCATGAATGACTTGTTGAAATGTTGCTTTCAATTAGCAAATACACAGCGGAAGCATTATGTAGGACCTGAGAATAAACATGCTAAATAGTGTCAACCAAAAGGTTGGTGAGTTCATAGGTTTATCATAAATAATGATTTCAATAATAGTGTTAGACCACAAGATTTAATAAAGTTGATATAGAAATATCAATATAAAGTGTTGATTGATATAGAAATACCAATCTAAAAGTAATGCTGAGTTTGTAATATCGCGATTAAACAAAAGTTACTCCGTGACACTTGTTATTCATGTCGTTGAATCATTATTATGTAGCCAAAGACCAACGGTCAACTGACTAGAGACGTCACTCTCAGTAGCGCTACTCACAATAACTAAGTTTGCATCTTATACCTCAGCAATTAACGATATTACGGCAGGGATTTAGCATGACAAAGCATGTATATAGCATAAAAGTTTGAGTACTTGTGTCTAAATGTAAAACAGTTATAAAAGTTGCGCATGTATTCTCAGCCCAAAAATATATATAAAAAGGGAGCTATGAAAACTCACGATACGATATTTCGTAATAAATATGTGTATGATGGCACTGAACAAGTGCAGAGTTGTCTTCGGATTCACGAACCTATATCAAGTATATATATTAACACATATACTCGTAATCGAATAAGTTTATATATATTATTTCCATTGTTATATATTTCTGTATATATATACTTATATATGGAATATATATATATATATATATATATATATATATATATATATATATATATATATATATATATATATATATATATATTCCATATATAAGTATTTGTTTGATGAAATAATATTAATAATGATAATAAATAATGAGTTGTATTATTTTGTAATAACAATAATAATACTAGTAGAAAAATGATAATAATCATAAAAGGGTGTAAAAATAATAATAGTAAAAGTGAAAGTTCTTATAATAATTAAAATGTTATATGTTTACAATAGTAATGATATTAATAATTTTTGTAATATCTACAATAATAATCATAGTAATAATAATGGTGATATTAGTAGTAAAAATAATAATAATAAAAATAATTATTATAATGATCGTAGTTTTTAATGTAAATGATAATAACAATAGTTCTTAATAAAAATACTCATTCTAACAATAAAATGATAATGAAAATAATTTTTGATAACAATACTTGACTCTAGTAATAATAATAATAATAACTATAATAATAATAATAATAATTATAATAATAATGAGAAAAGAAACTACCTTTAATAGCTTTTCTAAAAAAAATGCCCAAGACGGAACTCGAACCCGTGACCTCTCGAAACCCGTAAACACTCAAGACCATGGATCTGTTTCTTCTTATCTGTTTTATAACCAACCCTTAATTATTTTGTCCCGTATTATTTTGTTTTTCATTTCCTCCTTCTTCTTAAAGCACGTCGACCAGGACTATATCAAAACATAGATTTATTGTTTGATTCGAAATTGAAACTCAATAACCCTCTGTGATTTCTAGATTAACAGGCGACAACCAAAAAAAAAAAATTTAAGTAGCAGTAACAACAGTAAATTCGCGAGAAAAAATATATTTTGAACTCAAACATTGATTTGGAATTTGAGACGGTTTTGGTTTATGATTACAACATGAAAAAGGTTCTAAATTGATTCTATAAACTCTCTGAAGCATCAATTTAATCTGAAACATCAAATTTGATTCGAATTTCGTGATGAACAAAACAGTTTGACTTTTGAAATCAAAACTTTGACTCAA
Organism: Rutidosis leptorrhynchoides; assembly: GCF_046630445.1. NCBI lineage: Eukaryota > Viridiplantae > Streptophyta > Magnoliopsida > Asterales > Asteraceae > Rutidosis > Rutidosis leptorrhynchoides. The sequence continues at coordinate 34,911,033 of NC_092338.1, forward strand.
TAATTAACAATGAATATGAAGAATTGATGCTTGAAACTTTACAGAGAGTTGGAGTAGGATATTACTAACAATCCTACATTTATAGAATTTGAAGATTGATTCATTTTTGGAGTTTTTAAAAATTTGAACAATAACAGAGATATATCGAGCATATTTATTTTTCTGTTTTTGATTTTCAATTACTGTAAATACACCCCATATATAACGATATTGATGATGTTATTCAGATGTGTAAAGCAGGTTACCTATCATTGTTTAATGATTATGGATCGATCAAGACAAAATATTTACCAGTAGATGATTTAAAAAATCAGGAGAATACATAAATAAATAAAAGCTAATCGTGGTTTATATAAAAAAATAAAAACTGATATGATTTAATTAAAATACTTAAAGCAGATTACAATCATATTAAAAAAATAAAAAGAAACAGATTGCAGCTCATGGAAAGCAGATCGTGTTTAAAAAAAAAAGAGGCATATATACCTAATTCTGTATTGTAATATATATATATTTTTAATATTAATAATTAATAATAATAAAATTAATATTAATAATTAATAATAATAATGTAAATAATAATAATAATAATGATATTACTAATACTGATAATAATGATAATAATATTAGTAATGATAATACTCTTAATAATAATAATGATAATAAAAATGATAATAATAGTATTATTATTGATAATGATAAAAGATTGTATTATTTTTATAATGATAATAATATTGATATTAATGATAATGATATTTCATTATATTAATATTCATGTTAAGTATTAACAATAATACTAATAATAATAATTTTAATTAGTAATGACAATCAAAATAATAAAAATGATAATTTTAATTATAATTAATGATAATGATAATAATCATTATAAAATGTAATTAATACTGTTAATAATAATATTATTATTAATAATAAGTTGTATTAATAATAATGATATAATAATCTTTTCACTTTTAGTGAAAGTGATAATACTAATAATATTAATGATAATAATAATTATTAATAATAATATTATTAATAATATTGAGAGTAATAATACTTGTGAACGATGATAAATAATAATATTAATATAACAATTAATATTAATACATAATTATTTATAAATAATGGTTCGTGAATCGTCGGAATCATATCAAAGTTAGGTTTAAATTTTGCCGAAATATTCCGGGTTGTTATAGTACCTACCCGTTAAAAGAAATTTCGTCCTGAAATTTAGTTGTTGCCATCAATCGGCGTTGTTCGTACATAGATGAGGATATTTACATTTTATTTTATTTTCACGTTCCCAGGTATGCTCGGGGCCTTGTGTGAATTCTAACGGATAGAATATTGTTCTGTTTCAAGCGTTTAAGTCATACGAACCATAAATTCTACAGGTTCTTCGATGAAGTGCATTTTATTATTAATGCGGAGATCATTCAAAATAATGATGTTATACAAGTCATTTAAGTAAATTGGATACATGAAATGTGTTATGAATAATATTGAGTTCATTTAAAACTTTGAGCGTTTATGCCACAATATTAGGGCAGACAAAACAGAGAGTAGTTCATAAAAATCACAGTCATGAAATTTGATAGAGATCGTCATTGTTTACAACAAGAATATTGTAATGATGAATATAAGTTGAAAAATAAAGTTTTATCACTATTGAATAATATGGATAAAACAATTTGATTATAGGAAGAGTATAAGCGAAGCTATCGTAAAAGAGTGAGTTGAGTAAATTAAATGTTCGCCTTAACTTTTGATATAGTTAAAGTAGATTTTCGGAATTCAAGGAATTAAAGGAAATCTTCGTAATCCATAATATTTGATTCTCCGGTATTTACGGAATTTTGGGTTTTCTTTGATTAAATGCGGTGAATTGCCTCGATTGCTGTGTTTGAAATTTTGCTATAAATTAGCTTCCTTCGTTTCATTATCTTCACCACTTCTATACTTTCTTCCTAAATTCATACTTTCAAGGATTGTGAAAATGCTCCATCCAGTTCTCATCCTGGATATTTTTCTGACTATCATTTCTGTCATTCTTCTTTTTCATTTACCCCAGAGGAATCTGTTTACTTCTACAATTATCTTGGGTTTATAGTGTTTTTAATTCTCCCGTGTCTTTATGTTGCTATACGCATTGATATGCACGGTTTGTAATTTCAGGGTTGTTATCGGGCTTTGTATTTTCCTTTATATGTCGGAGCTCTTTGCCTTTTTATTCTCCTCTCGACTCTAAGTAAAGCGAGTAATGGTCCAGAATTTGTAGGTATGAAGTTTCGAATGAACCTACTGTTCTAAGCGTAATATCACGATTTGATTTGGTAAATTACCAGAATTACGAAGGATGGAACTATCAAGAATATATTTTCTTGATATGTTCAGAGATTAAGTAGAATGTAAGAGTCACGTAACATGGCAAATGATGATTATAAAGTCTATGAAACATCATCTTCCATTAAAAATTTAGCATGACTTACTGTAATATAATCACGTTGGCCTGACGTCATTATATTATACTAACTCATGCTCCAATTCCCAACACTTCTTCAAAACATTTATAATTTAAACTTGAATTTTACAAAATATAGAAACTAAAACAGTTTCCTTCATGATGTGATAAAGATATCGCAAAGAGATAATTAATTGCGAACAAGAATTGTTATGAAGATATCTTCAGAAATATAGAGGATATTTATACGAAACATATGATGATATCTTAGAATTTCTAAGATCGAATGATAATGAGAAAAATTCTTCTGTAAGGATTTAGAATGCGTAAGGATATTATATGTCTTCTGTAATTTCCATCAGAAATCGAATCATCTGGATTTCTTGATGAGACACCGCTAATTTTTTTTTTATAATAAATACGGGGCGGAAGCATAATATTAATTAAATGCAATATCAACATTTGTACAAACCGATGTCATGTGTCATTAAAACAATTTACATATTAACAGGAAGAGACGTAAATACATTCTATTTTCAAAAGTACATGTATCATATTCTAAAAGACCACATCAGAGTTAACCATGTCAAACATAACATCATCATGCCCGTCTTCTCCCAAAAGCACTATCTACAAAAGCTAACAACCTGCAGGGAGGAGATGGAGGGGAATTAGCACGAAACTAAGTGAATACGACTAACTACAGGCCATAGCATACATAAGCGTTATACTAATCATGTCACAATAGTCTAACACACAAACATCACCCAAGTGCCGTCTACAGAGACTCTGGCGGCTCGGCCAAACCATTAACCACCAGTTGATCGGACTGGGGCTTACCAGAAGTTCCTCTACCACCGTATGTATATACATAATCCACACGCGACGGACGCATCATTCACATATATATACACATGGCTGTCTAGGCTACCACAGAGGAACCCAACCCGCAGGTTGATCTCTCCTACCGAGGCTACCACATAATAGGGACGTACCGGGCTCCAGCAGACAAGTATCAACTAGCATGCAGTCATCACAAGTACTAACTAACCACAACAATAAGTATATCTAACAAGCATGACAATCATAATATAACATGCTTCTATATACTATATTCTCCAGTTAGTCCCACTCACCGATTACCAGCAAACGAGAAGGTATTCAGCTCTCTAATCACTGAACCTTATCTTTCTCCTTTTCTCCTGAGAAAAAACATATCCACAAGTTAGTTTCTGTTCGTTAACATCAAATAACACAATATATAAATTTTTGTATCAAAAACTGTCCGCTAAATTTTTTTTGCTTAACACTTACTTGCGCACAACGGCTAAAAATCAACACTTAGGTAAAATATTCTGCCCTGGACACTCAGTCGGTCGACTGACTCTTACAGTCAGTCGACTGTCGACACAACCGGTCGACTGACCTTTTCCAGTCGGTCGATTCATTTGGTATTACATCAATCGGACGAAGGTAAATCTCAGCCGGTCGGTTCACTCAACAGTCGGTCAGTTGTCTTCGTCAATCGGCCTGTTCAACCCTCAGTCGGTCGACTGTCGACCGACAGTCGGTCGAGTGTGTTCATCTTCATCAGAAACTGAACAAAGGCTACGGACTTCACGATGAAATCCTCAAATCTCGATCTAGAGCTCGTTTTAAACACCAAAATTGACCACAACTTGTTCACTACTTGTTATTGACTCAAAACCACAACAATTTGACCATAACAACACTTAAATCACTTGTTTTGACACAAATTCAAGCTTTTTACAAAACTCACACAGAACTATGAATTTAACACAAAAACACATGTTACTTACCTTGATAGACTCAGTAAACGATAACAAACACGATTCTAACACCAATTTGAGCTCAAAATCAATGTTTAAAGATTATGGTTGATTGGTGGAGAAGATGAAGAACGGGTGTGATTTGGGAAGAGTCTGGAAAATGCAAGAAAGAGACAGCACTAGTCACTTAATTGGGTTTAATTCTCACACTGTGCGATACACGGGTATTTATCAGTTATATGATATCTTTGGTACGTCATTTGGCAACCCAAACGGAGTCCAAATTAAATAAACAAACCTGTTCTGTGACCCTTGTCACGAACTGGTCCTAATCACATCATTAAATAATAATAAATATTAAATAAAAATAAAAGCATATAGTAACATAATACTAACTTAAGGGCAATCTAGTAATCTTACGTCTAGGCCCGATTGAGGATGTTACAAATCTACCCCCTTAAGAAGATTTCGTCCTCGGAATCTGGTCAAGGTCAAACAACTGGGGATAGCGCACCCTCATTAACTCCTCGGTTTCCCATGTCAAGTTAGAACCTAAACTGTGCCGCCATTCCACTAACACCATTGGAATCTGTTTCTTTCTTAACTTTGTGACTTTCTTGTCCACTATTCTAACCGGCTCTTCTACTAGTTTCTTAGTCAAGTTGACTTTCAAATCTTTCAATAGAAGAATCTGACTTTCATCGTCTACTTTGCACTTTCTCAGATAGCACACGTTGAACGTGTTGTGTATTCCTGCTAACTCTGATGGAAGATCTAAAACAACAGTCTGATCATTCAAAATTTCTTTGATCGAAAATGGCCCAATAAACATCGGTGCTAGTTTATCACGTTTACCAAATCTGATCACCCCTTTCCATGGTGAAACTTTCAGATAAACACGATCACCTACATTAAATGTCACCGGATGTCTGCGCGGATCAGCATACATCTTTTGTCGATCTCTGGCTGCTTTTAACTTCTCACGTGCAATTTCAACCTTTTCTGCAGTTATCTGAACAATTTCGGGACCTGCAAATTGTTTGTCACCTGCTTCTAACCAACACGTAGGAGTTCTGCATTTTCGACCATACAACATTTCATACGGTGGCATTCCGATACTCGAATGATATGAATTATTGTAAGCAAACTCTATCAGTGGAAGATGTGAATCCCAAGAACCACCATATTCTAAGACACACGCTCTCAACATGTCTTTTAAAATTTGAATTGTTCATTCACTCTGACCGTCTGTTTGTGGATGATATGTTGTACTTAAATTCACATGCGTACCCAGATTCTGTTGTAAACTATTCCAGAAGTTCGATACAAACCTAGTATCTCTATCGGAAACTATTGACAACGGTATACCATGTCGACTAACGATCTCTTTCAAGTACAATTCTGCCAAACCACTTAACGAAGCTGTTTCACGAGTAGCTAAAAAGTGAGCACTCCTTGTTAAACGATCCACAATCACCCAGATCATGTCGTGTCCTTTCTGGGTTAGGGGTAACTTGGTTACAAAATCCATCGTTATATGATCCATTTCCACTGAGGAATTTCTAACTATCTTAGAGATCCATACGGTTTCTGATGTTCTGCCTTAACTTGCGCACAAATATGACATTTTTCGACAAAATTTGCAACATCTGTCTTCATTGTCGGCCACCAATACAATGTTTTCAAGTCTCTATACATCTTTGTACTACCTAGATGCACTGATAATCTCGATTTATGCGCTTCAGTAAGAATTAAATCCCTCAAATCTCCACGCATAGGCACCCAAATTCGATCTTTGTAGGTTTTTAATCCTCTAGAGTCATTGCATAGGTCAAATTTTCTTTTGGTCATTTGTTCAGTCTTTAGGTTTTCGTCATTCAAAGCTACTAACTGAACAGTTTTCAATCGATCAATCAAGTCTGAAACTATCTCTATTCTCATGAATCTAACGTTTTCGACTGTTTTCTTGCGACTCAGAGCACCTGCGACCACATTTGCATTACCCGGATGGTACTTAATCTCACAATCGTTGTAACGACCCCGACAAATCGTCAAGTGACGGCGTCGTCTACATGGGTCCCATCACCTGGTCATAAGTCTTTATGACAACGTTTGACCAAAATATGTCGCCTTCATTTCAAAATAAAGATTGTTTCCAAAGTTTACAAGAATTGTTCAACCAAAAGTTAAGTTACAAGGTTATAAGTACAAATGAAATCTAGACGACACGGTTTAAAGTAAAGTCAAAAGACGCTCCATGAAATGCATGTATACTCGACATCCAATGCAAGTATCAAATAGTAAGCGGAAGCATGTTTCACATATCGTGCAAGCCCTGAGAAAAACATAGAAATCTGTCAACGAAAACGTTGGTGAAATCATAGGTTTAAGTAAGTAAGTGAGTAAAAGTAAGTAAGTGAGTAAAAGTAAGTAAGTGAGTAAAAGTAAGTAAGTCGAACCACAAGGTTTGAAAAGTTGAAATAATAGTAATACATTCTAAAAGTTAATATTCACGAGCACCCAATTATCAAAGCTTAACATTCCATCCATTGTATACCCCATCCATAGTGCTAGAACAAACACTGATTCTCGAAAATATATTTCATCTGTAGACGGTAGCGAACCGTCAAAGATGAGGGTTGTCAACCCATATGGCCATATAACATAAGTTCTCGCTTACACCCGTCAAGTGTAACTAATGATAATCGAATTGAGGATTTTTGTTCTAAACTCGTATGTAGAATGTTTGTTTTCCCGTTCTTGTGTTCACTTAGTTCAAAAGAATCGTTTATGTTTTCTCATCCCAAATATAAGTTCAAAAAGAGTAAAAGTGGGACTATGATCTCACCTTGCGTGCAAGAGTTAATAAAGTACTTCAACAAGTAAACGCGTGCAAAGACAAAGCTAGTCTTGACCTAAACATATAGGTTATATCAATAACGGTAAACACAAACGGTCAAAGATGTTCAATTAGTCCTATGGCTCGTTACGACTCGATTATGTAGCATGTGAATCAATTAGTCAAGTTTCATGCACGATACAAGTAATTAAGCATGTTAGAACGATCGTATAATTGTTTGGTTAAGTTTGACTAAAAGTCAAACTTGGTCAAAGTCAAGGTCAACGGGGTCGGGTCGGGTATCCGACAATTTTCCCATGATGAGAAATCATTTATGAGCAGAATGGCCAAGTTTCATGTTAATCGGAGTTACGGTTAAGCGGGAAACATTTTGTGAAAGGAAAAATAAAAACAAAAATGAGCTGGGCATATGCGCGGCGCGCTATGGGTTGCGCGGCGCGCACCCTAGTGTAAATCCGGGTCAGAACTCAACTAAAGGGGGCAAATATCTGGGATTTCTGTTTTGCGCGGCGCGCTGCGGTTGCACGGCGCGCATACCTGGAATTTTTGCTGTTTGCAGAAAAATAGACCAAGTCACGAACCAAAACTCAAATTAACATATTTTATGAACCGAAAACATCCAAAATGCATATTATATATCGTTGGAAAGGTAATTTGACAAGGAAAACAACTAAACACGTTTCATCAAACAAAAACATCAATTTCAATAACCGATTTTCCGTCAAGTGATCATTAAGAATCCATTTTCAAAGTTTCAAGTTCATCAAATGCATTTTAAGTTTCGGGAATCCAATTCACACATGTGATATGCCGTTTTGAAGGTAATGAAGCATACATTACTACTAAACACTAACAATTAACATTTCATGGCATTCAAGCATCCAAAAATTCATGTCAAGAACTATCAAACCCTAGTCAAACATCTCAAAATCAATAATCATGTTTTTGAAGTTTTCTTAATCAACCTACACATCAAATTGAAGCTAATGACGCTAGTAACACATTTAATACATGAACTTTAACAATTAAACAACTTTTAATCATCCAAAATCAAAGATTTAGCAAGCAATTTTCATAATGAACTAGTTACACCAAAAACAACAAATCGAGCATACAAATTACATACACGACATCACAATGAGCCATAGACACTAATTAACTACTTTATAAGTCAAGAACACGAATTTAAAGAAATCTAGTGATTTTAGAAAGTTACCCAAATGAGATGAAATTGGTATGGAATCGAAGAGGAAGTTGCAAGGATTCCAAATATGTAATTTGTTTGGATTGAAGCTTGACCGATTTGATTTAGATGATGAATCTTCAAAATGGAGAATTGAGAGAAATTATGGAAGTAGTGAAAGAAAAGGAAAAATGAAAATGAAAAAGATGGGAGGTGGGGTTGACTAGTCAAAAGCTAGTCACCTCTTTGTCTTTTTGGCAAAACTAGTCCCTCTAGTTTGTAGTCGGGTGCGGAAATTAACCGAACGAATATTTAACTTCACGAGAGTACGGGGGACGTTATAATCCAATAACGAAAATATTTTAAGAATGTAGCTAAAAGAGGATACGAATCGAGATGCTGAGGATATTAAATAAATAAAAAAAAAGACGGCGTTAAAATAATTTAACGGAAAAATGCGGGATGTTACATTATCCACACCTCAAAAGAAATTTCGTCCCGAAATTTAGTTGGAAGTAATAATCGATGCCTCTCACTCGAGACCGGAGATGTCAATGCTATGAATAAGTGAAGGTACGTCCTTGAGTGTTCTCATGAATTTGGATAGTTAGGGTTTCACGTTGTATTAAGGTTTGGTTTTTACGATCCCTGGTTTCAACTGGTTTTCCTATGAAGAGTAGTTTGTCATCGATAGTTGATGTATCTAGCAGGATTGCACGTTCCTGTTCCGCAGGACACATTTCTAAGTTTGTTACACGAAATGTAGGGTAAACGGAAACTTAATTGAGTCGGAAGTTCTAAACGGTAGGAAGCGGTTCCAATACGCCCCAAGGTTTCAAAAGGTTCAATATTGCGGATATAGCCTTTCTCGATTTCCCAAAATGGATTACACCCTTCCAAGGTGCGGTTTCTCAATATTACGCGGTTACACACTGGGTTTGGTGAGGTTTTCATCTAAGTTTGGTATAACTCTTCTGGCGACAATGGGTTGTCTCGAGCCCTTCTCGGACTTGAACGATCTCAATTGTTGTTTCTTGATGGAGTTCAGATTTCGGTGGTTGATGCTTTGGTTAAATGAACAGGGGTATGACATTAGCGGTCATATAGGGTTTCGGAAAGTGTGTGTGAACACACGAGTGGTATCTACTGTTGTAAGAGTGATCTACTAAAGGTGACAATACGAGTTTGTGACATGTCTTTCCAAGACGTAAATCGTTCGTTTGCTCGGTTCGTCGGTTTGTGGGTGGTACGCGGTACTCATGTCTAAGCGGGTCTCCAAGGTTTCTTGCAAAACTAGAAGTGAAACGAGTATTTCGATACGTGATAATTGACAAAGATGCACCGTGTTGGAATAGAATCTCTTAATATACGTTTGAACAAGTTAGTTAGGGTTCGAAAATGTTCGTTAGAACTATTCACCCTCGTGGCGAATACTATTGTAATATGAAGAGTTTCTCTATCCATGGAGAAATGTTACAAGGAGTTTCCTTAAACGGAAATGCGAGCGATAAAGATAGGAGTGAAATGAGGACTTAGAATAGGATGAGCTTACATCTCGGGGTTGCCATAACGTGCCTCTAGTTGTCAAAAGTTGAAGTCTGAAAGAGAAACGAGGTAGTACACGTAGTTGTATAGTTCGGGGTTGAATAATAGTTGACCGATTATCAGAAACACAAGGGCGTTAAGTCAAAGAAGAGTGAAGTATCATTGGATTGTGTGTTATCTTAAATTCCAGTAATATTAGACGGTGACGGTGAAATAACAGAGGTAGGTAGTGTGGTACGGGATGACAAGAAAATTGATCGGATCCACAATTTAGTATTCGAATTCTTCGTGCAAAATAACGAATTTTAGTTATGTTGATTTTTGAGACGAGAGAGTATGCCTTTCGGCGTTCAAGTAGAAATATTTCCATGTTTGAGTTCCATCTGTTGCTATACGATTTTAACTAGAATTGTTGGTGTGAAGAATCACGCCCAAGGTTCGAACACGGAGAGGTTTAAAGTTTTCCTTAGTGAGTTAACGAGTTTAAAAGTCGTGTAACACGAGAAAAGTCAGAAATGAATCTCCGGTAAAAATAGACGAGATCTAAGATTTTACGAATACAAGTCTGAGTTGGGAGAGTTTCCTGATTACATGTGGCTTGATTTCGAGATTGATTGTAATGCCTTGACCATTAACATCATGGTCTAGAAAATTGGACTTCGTTCCACAGAAATTCTCACTCGGAGAATTTGGTATAAAGTTGCTCTTTTCTCAAAAGTTCGAGCGTAAGATGGTGATGTTGTTCGTTTTCCTTCTTTACTTAAATAAGTTAAGATGTCATCTATAAATACGATAACAGATTTGTCTAGATAAGTTGCATACGTGGTTTAGGAGGTTCATGAATACGGACGGAGTCCTAAATAAATCAAACGGTACTAAGAGAGATTTACAACTAACGTTGCGAGTTCGGAAATGGCTTAGGAGACATCGTCTCCCTTAACCCCCAATTGATGATAACCGGAACGGAGGTCGTTTTGGAATGCACACGGGATTCATGCAAGTAATCAGGTGGTCATGGATACGAGGAAGAGGGTATCGGTTTTCAACCGAAAATTATTTAGTTCACAATAATCTATACCTAGTTGTAGGGAAACAATTTCTCCTTAACGAATAGGTTCTGAGCTCCCTAGTTCTATAGGTGTCAAGTCAATATTCTTAACGTATATCCTCCGATAGAATTTATAGACACACAATATCTTTCCGTTGGTCGCTTAAATTGCCTAAGTAGTATCTAAGGGAAAAAGGTGGAATGTAATGAGTACAAGTCAAAGTCTTGGTTGTAAAACGTCTAGCGGTAATTGAATCGAATAAGTATGAAACATACGGTTTGTTGTGAAGAAACGTACCCGTGACTAGTCCATCGTCGTCTCGGGCATCCTAGGCGTTGATGTTGAAAGTTCAACGGCGTGCGTTGGGGTTGATTTTCTTATTTGGGCATTCATTCCTAAAATGACCCATTTGGCCACATGCGTAGCAAGTGACCAACTTTCGCGGGTTGGGTCCCTTTTGAGTGATGGGGGTGGCACTTCCACAATGTTTGGCGATGTGACCACTTCCTTGGCGCAGGTGGCGGAACCTGCCACATCCTTCAAAGTGATGCTTGCGGCATTCGTTACAAAAAGGTAGTTTTCCGGTATAGCCTTTCTTGTCGTTGGAGGCGAAAGGCTTCTTGGAGAGGTTGTTGTGGTTGTGGTTGCTTGATTGAGAGGCTTCCCATGTTCTTTTATTGCCGCTCGATTGGTTCTCGACCATTGGTGCCGGCGTTTCCATTTCATTCGCCGTGTCTAAAGTATGGCGGGCCATTGTTAAAGCCTCTTGTAGGTTAGTGGGTCGAGGTGTCATTACCCTGTGTTGAATGCTCTTAGGGAGGCCATTCATGTAAAGTTCGACTCTTAGGGATTCGGGAGTCATGATATTTGGACACATTGTGACTAGTTCGGTAAACCGTTGATTATAAGCTTCGAGGTCGTTCCCGACCGTTTTTAAATTCCTTAGACCCTGCTCGAGCCTTCGAGTCTCGTCGCGCGGGAAGTATTCGGTGATCATTCTTTCTCTTAATTCGGTCCAAGAGAGTGTGTGGGCTTCATCGCTTCCCACCAATTGTACATACGTGTTCCACCACGAGAGAGCAATGCCGGTGAAAGTGAGGGTGGAAAACTTGACCTCATCTTGGTCTCGACAACCGCTTGTGTTAAAAACGGTCTCCATTTGTTCAAACCATCGGGTGAGAGTAACCGGTCCTCCGGTTCCATCGAAAGTGGAAGGATTGTACTTCATGAAGTTCTTGTAGGAGCAACCTTCGTTTGAATTACCGGTTCCATGATTGTTGTTGTTAGAAAAGTGATCGGCCACGGCCGTACCCACGGCGGTGGTTATCATTCGTTGAAGAGCTTGTTCTAGGGTTTCGAGAGGAGTATTGTGTTGACCTTGGTGAGCCATTGTTCCTTCATGACACAAGAATATCGTTGGTTAGTATTTTCAACAATACTAACCGGAGTATGGAATAAGGATAGAGAGGAAATTTTTCCTTGACTCGCCTTAAATTCTTTACGTCATAATGTCGGAACGTCCATGTGAATCACCGTAATATAATCCCGGAAATTATATTACCCTGATTTACATGTGCATTTAACATTACTTTATAAAGTCAAGGTGGCGCGTCAACAAAATTTATCAACGTAAGATCAAGATCGAATACGAGTTAGATATGATAGAAGAGTTCGAGTATAAATGCACAAATAGTCAAGTAATTCCTACTTCAGTCTATATGCCGGTTGTAGTCTAGATTCACCTATGTACCCTATGACTCGGGGTGGACACAAATGAACTCTAAATCCCTACAACCAAGGCTCTGATACCACTTGTAACGACCCCGACAAATCGTCAAGTGACGGCGTCGTCTACATGGGTCCCATCACCTGGTCATAAGTCTTTATGACAACGTTTGACCAAAATATGTCGCCTTCATTTCAAAATAAAGATTGTTTCCAAAGTTTACAAGAATTGTTCAACCAAAAGTTAAGTTACAGGGTTATAAGTACAAATGAAATCTAGACGACACGGTTTAAAGTAAAGTCAAAAGACGCTCCATGAAATGCATGTATACTCGACATCCAATGCAAGTATCAAATAGTAAGCGGAAGCATGTTTCACATATCGTGCAAGTCCTGAGAAAAACATAGAAATCTGTCAACGAAAACGTTGGTGAAATCATAGGTTTAAGTAAGTAAGTGAGTAAAAGTAAGTAAGTGAGTAAAAGTAAGTAAGTGAGTAAAAGTAAGTAAGTCGAACCACAAGGTTTGAAAAGTTGAAATAATAGTAATACATTCTAAAAGTTAATATTCACGAGCACCCAATTATCAAAGCTTAACATTCCATCCATTGTATACCCCATCCATAGTGCTAGAACAAACACTGATTCTCGAAAATATATTTCATCTGTAGACGGTAGCGAACCGTCAAAGATGAGGGTTGTCAACCCATATGGCCATATAACATAAGTTCTCGCTTACACCCGTCAAGTGTAACTAATGATAATCGAATTGAGGATTTTTGTTCTAAACTCGTATGTAGAATGTTTGTTTTCCCGTTCTTGTGTTCACTTAGTTCAAAAGAATCGTTTATGTTTTCTCATCCCAAATATAAGTTCAAAAAGAGTAAAAGTGGGACTATGATCTCACCTTGCGTGCAAGAGTTAATAAAGTACTTCAACAAGTAAACGCGTGCAAAGACAAAGCTAGTCTTGACCTAAACATATAGGTTATATCAATAACGGTAAACACAAACGGTCAAAGATGTTCAATTAGTCCTATGGCTCGTTACGACTCGATTATGTAGCATGTGAATCAATTAGTCAAGTTTCATGCACGATACAAGTAATTAAGCATGTTAGAACGATCGTATAATTGTTTGGTTAAGTTTGACTAAAAGTCAAACTTGGTCAAAGTCAAGGTCAACGGGGTCGGGTCGGGTATCCGACAATTTTCCCATGATGAGAAATCATTTATGAGCAGAATGGCCAAGTTTCATGTTAATTGGAGTTACGGTTAAGCGGGAAACATTTTGTGAAAGGAAAAATAAAAACAAAAATGAGCTGGGCATATGCGCGGCGCGCTATGGGTTGCGCGGCGCGCACCCTAGTGTAAATCCGGGTCAGAACTCAACTAAAGGGGGCAAATATCTGGGATTTCTGTTTTGCGCGGCGCGCTGCGGTTGCACGGCGCGCATACCTGGAATTTTTGCTGTTTGCAGAAAAATAGACCAAGTCACGAACCAAAACTCAAATTAACATATTTTATGAACCGAAAACATCCAAAATGCATATTATATATCGTTGGAAAGGTAATTTGACAAGGAAAACAACTAAACACGTTTCATCAAACAAAAACATCAATTTCAATAACCGATTTTCCGTCAAGTGATCATTAAGAATCCATTTTCAAAGTTTCAAGTTCATCAAATGCATTTTAAGTTTCGGGAATCCAATTCACACATGTGATATGCCGTTTTGAAGGTAATGAAGCATACATTACTACTAAACACTAACAATTAACATTTCATGGCATTCAAGCATCCAAAAATTCATGTCAAGAACTATCAAACCCTAGTCAAACATCTCAAAATCAATAATCATGTTTTTGAAGTTTTCTTAATCAACCTACACATCAAATTGAAGCTAATGACGCTAGTAACACATTTAATACATGAACTTTAACAATTAAACAACTTTTAATCATCCAAAATCAAAGATTTAGCAAGCAATTTTCATAATGAACTAGTTACACCAAAAACAACAAATCGAGCATACAAATTACATACACGACATCACAATGAGCCATAGACACTAATTAACTACTTTATAAGTCAAGAACACGAATTTAAAGAAATCTAGTGATTTTAGAAAGTTACCCAAATGAGATGAAATTGGTATGGAATCGAAGAGGAAGTTGCAAGGATTCCAAATATGTAATTTGTTTGGATTGAAGCTTGACCGATTTGATTTAGATGATGAATCTTCAAAATGGAGAATTGAGAGAAATTATGGAAGTAGTGAAAGAAAAGGAAAAATGAAAATGAAAAAGATGGGAGGTGGGGTTGACTAGTCAAAAGCTAGTCACCTCTTTGTCTTTTTGGCAAAACTAGTCCCTCTAGTTTGTAGTCGGGTGCGGAAATTAACCTAACGAATATTTAACTTCACGAGAGTACGGGGGACGTTATAATCCAATAACGAAAATATTTTAAGAATGTAGCTAAAAGAGGATACGAATCGAGATGCTGAGGATATTAAATAAATAAATATAAAAAAAAAGACGGCGTTAAAATAATTTAACGGAAAAATGCGGGATGTTACAATCGTAGTCTTTAATCAATTCTAAACATCGACGTTGACGCATATTTAATTCTTTCTGCGAAAAAATATATTGAAGACTCTTATGATCTATATAGATTTCACAATGTGTACCATACAAATAATGTCTCCAAAGCTTCAATGCAAACACAACTGCAGTTAACTCTAAATCGTGAGTAGGGTAGTTTCGTTCATGATTCTTTAACTGTCATGAAGCATACGCGATGACTTTATTTCTTTGCATCAAAACACAACCTAGACCTGCACATGACGCATCGCAGTAGACCACAAAATCTTCTGTTCCCTCTGGTAAAGCTAAAATAGGCGCTTGACATAACAATTGTTTGAGAGTCTAAAAAGCCTTTTCTTGTTCATCAGTCCATCAAAAGGCTACATCTTTTCTAGTTAACTTATTCAACGGACCTGCTATTTTAGAGAAGTCTTTGATAAATCGGCGGTAATAACCTGCTAAACCCAGAAAACTCTTAATTTCTGTCGGCATTTTCGGTGAGTTCCAATTCATTACGACCTCTATCTTAGACTGATCTACTTTAATACCCTGTTCACAAATCACATGACCCAGAAACTGTACTTCCCGCAACCAAAATTCACACTTAGAAAACTTAGCGTACAACTGTTCCTGTTTCAGAAGTTCTAATACCAATATCAAATGTGTAGCATGATCTTTCTCGGTTTTCGAATATATCAAGATATCATCTATGAAGACAATCACAAACTTGTCAAGATACTGACGACACACCCTGTTCATGAGATCCATAAACACTGCTGGCGCGTTTGTCAACCCAAATGGCATAACTAAAAATTCATAATGACCATATCTAGTTCTGAACGCTGTTTTCGGTATATCGTTCTCTGCAACACGTACCTGATGATACCCTGAACACAAATCAATCTTTGAAAAGTAGGAAGCACCCTGTAACTGATCGAATAAATCATCTATTCTCGGTAAGGGATACTTATTCTTGATTGTTCTCTTATTTAAGTCGCGGTAATCTATACACATACGAAGCGACCCATCTTTCTTTTTCACAAACAAAATAGGAGCACCCCACGGTGAAGAACTTGGTCGGATAAACCCCTTATCTAACAGTTCCTGAATCTGAAACATCATTTCTCGGATTTCTGACGAAGCTAATCTGTAAGGAGCTTTTGCAACTGGCGTAGCACCTGGAACCAAATCAATTTTATACTCTACTTCACGTACTGGAGGTAACCCTGGTAAATCATCTGAAAATACTTCTGGAAATTCTGACACAACGGGAATATCGGTCACCTGCTTCTTTTCTTTCTTAACATCGATCACGTAAGCTAAGAACGAATCACACCCTTTCGATATCGCCTTCTGAGCTTTCATTAGGGAAACCATAGGAAAGTTAAATCCACTGCGCTCTCCCCTAGCTATCACTCGGGATCCGTCGGCCAAACGAAAAGAAATCATCTTCTTATCACACTTAATATTAGCCCTATTAGCTCTTAACCAATTCATGCCTAAGACTACATCAAAGCTAGGTATAGGCATCAACAAACAGGTTAAAGGGAAGGAATGGCCGTCTATTTCGATGGTAATTCCAGACACAGATGATGTGCATGGAACCATTTTACCATCAGCTACTTCTATTTCCAAAGGCTTATCTAACATCCTAACAGGAAACTTCAACTTATCACAGAAGCCTAAGGACATAAAAGATCGATTCGCTCCAGAATCAAATAACACACGAGCTGGCAATGAAATAACCAAGAACATACCGGTAATGACGTCATCGATAGCGGTTGCAGCATCTACCATCATCTGAAACGCCCTTGCCTCTGCTGTTGGAGGATTCTTTCTTTTCTGCCCGGCAATAGAAGCAGAAGATCCCCCAGAAGTAACCGACCTCGTCCCTGACCCTGCCCCAGAACCGACTCTCGACGTAGATGGACAATTTGCTGATCTATGCCCCTCTTGATGGCAACTCCAACAAACATTAGACTTAAGAGAACAAGCTATTGATTCATGACCGAACACTCCACATTTCAAACACCTTCTGGTCATTGGAGAACACGGGCCGGTATGGGTTGACTTACAAACATTACACCACACAGACTGACTTGAACCCGATCCACTAATACCAGACTTACTTTTCTGTTTAAACCCACCTGACTTCTTACCACGAAATCCTGATTGCTTACTTGATTGCTGAACAGACTGACCACCCGATTGACTTTCTGATTTTCCTCCAAAAGATCCACTTTTCGAACTTTCTCTTTTCGCTGCCATGATATCACCTTCAGTAATCTTCGACATCTCATGAGCCTGTGCCAAGGTGGTTGCAAATCTCGCAACTGTTCTATATTCTGGCTTAATCACCCGCATAAAATGCTGAATCTTATCTTTCTCAGTTGGTACCCACTGTTGAACGAACCTTAGCTTAGATGTGAAATCTCTGAAAACCTCATCAATCGTCATACTTTTTGTCATCTTCATACTCAGAAACTCGGTTTTCAATCTTTCCATCTCATACTCAGAACAATACTGCTCACGAACCTTAGCAGCGAACTGTTCCCAAGTTATCTGACTGATCTGTTCTTTGGGTAAATATGCAGTAATAGAATCCCACCACTCCATTGCTTCACTTTTGAGAAGCCTACTAGCAAACAGTACCATAGATTCAGGCTCACAAAAACATGCTTCCAACGCTCTCTCTACTTCTCTTAGCCAATTAAGGGTCATTGTAGGGTTTGTGTGGCCACTGTACTCAGGAGGTTTGCAGTCCATAAACTGTTTGTAGGTACACTTCCTTCTTGTCTCAGGGACTTGAAATGGGTACATCATTTGATTAGGAAAAGTCTGGTTAAACGGAAATGGCATTTGATAGTTTTGATAGGTATTTTGTGGAAACTGTGATTGGGAACTGCCACCGGCTTGATTATAAAGGTTGGGAGGAAATGTTGTGTTTAACGCAGTGGTATTAGGGTGCCATTGCGCCCGTCCTTGTTTCAATTCTTTAATTTTCTCCTGAGCTTCTAGTAACCGACTTTGGAGTTCTATTACTTCTTGAGAAGTTTCTTCTTCTGAAGACACATGTCCATCTTCTTCAGGGGCTCTAAAAGTACCAGTTCCAGGGACAGTAGGGCCAGTAGCGGTTGCTTCATTATCTGCCATTACTGCACTACCACAACACTCACACTAAAGCTTAGTATAAATTATGTTAGTACTAACAACTAACACATATCCTGTCCTAATACTCACTTAACCCATCCCCAGCATGTTATGTTTAACATGACTCTTCTAAGTTTGGGAACATGACATGTAGATCACAATGCACATGCTGCCAAACTCAGCTCTGATACCAACTTGAGACACCGCTAATTTTTTTTTTATAATAAATACGTGGCGGAAGCATAATATTAATTAAATACGATATCAACATTTATACAAACCGATGTCACGTGTCATTAAAACAATTTACATATTAACAGGAAGAGACGTAAATACATTCTGTTTTCAAAAGTACACGTCTCATATTCTAAAAGACCACATCAGAGTTAACCTTGTCAAACATAACATCATCATGTCCGTCGTCTCCCAAAAGCACTATCTACAAAAGCTAACAACCTGCAGGGAGGAGATGGAGGGGAATTAGCACGAAGCTAAGTGAGTACGACTAACTATAGGCCATAGCATACATACGCGTTATACTAATCATGTCACAATAGTCTAACACACAAACATCACCCAAGTGCCGTCTACAGAGACTCTGGCGGCTCGGCCAAACCATTAACCACCAGCTGATCGGACTGGGGCTTACCAGAAGTTCCTCCACCACCGTATGTATATACATAATCCACACGCGACGGACGCGTCATTCACATATATATACACCACGGCTGTCTAGGCTACCACAGAGGAACCCAACCTGCAGGTTGATCTCTCCTACCGAGGCTACCACACAATAGGGACTCACCGGGCTCCAGCAGACAAGCATCAACTAACATGCAGTCATCACAAGTACTAACTAACCACAACAATAAGTATATATAACAAGCATGACAATCATAATATAACATGCTTCTATATACTATAATCTCCAGTTAGTCCCACTCACCGATTACCAGCAAACGAGAAGGTATTCAGCTATCTAATCACTAAACCTTCTCTTTCTCCTTTTCTCCTGAGAAAAAACATATTCACAAGTTAGTTTCTGTTCGTTAACATCAAATAACACAATATATAAATTTTTGTATCAAAAACTGTTCGCTAATTTTTTTTTTGCTTAACACTTACTTTCAAAATTTACATCATAAACATCAAAATACAAATGGGCAGCATAACTGCTAAAAATCAACACTTAGGTAAAATATTATGCCCTGGACACTCAGTCGGTCGACTGACTCTTACAGTCGGTCGACTGTCGACACAACCGGTCGACTGTCGACACAACCGGTCGACTGACCTTTCCCAGTCGGTCGATTCATTTGGTATTACATCAATCGGACGAAGGTAAATCTCAGTCGGTCAGTTCACTCAACAGTCGGTCGGTTGTCTTCGTCAATCGGCCGGTTCAACCCTCAGTCGGTCGACTGTCAACTGACAGTCGGCCGAGTGTGTTCATCTTCATCAGAAACTGAACAAAGGCTACGGACTTCACGATAAAATCCTCAAATCTCGATCTAGAGCTCGTTTTAAACACCAAAATCGACCACAACTTGTTCACTACTTGTTATAGACTCAAAACCCACAACAATTTGACCATAACAACACTTAAATCACTTGTTTTGACACAAATTCAAGCTTTTTACAAAACTCACACAAAACTATGAATTTAACAACGAATTGAACACAAAAAAACATGTTACTTACCTTGATAGACTCAGTAAACGATAACAAACACGATTCTAACACCAATTTGAGCTCAAAATCAATGTTTAAGGATTAGGGTTGATTGGTGAAGAAGATGAAAAATGGGTGTGGTTTGGGAAGAGTCTGGAAAATGCAAGAAAGAGACAACACTAGTCACTTAATTGGGTTTAATTCCCACACTGTGCGATACACGGGTATTTATCAGTTATCTGATATCTTTCGTACGTCATTTGGCAACCCAAACGGAGTCCAAATTAAATAAACAAACCTGTTCTGTGACCCTTGTCACGAACTGGTCCTAACCACATCATTAAATAATAATAAATATTAAATAAAAATAAAAGCATATAGTAACACAATACTAACTTAAGGGCAATCTTGTAATCTTACGTCTAGGCCCGATTGAGGATGTTACACTTGAGTATAGGTTTAGTCCTTGTGATTTGTTCACAGCCTCCTTCATAGTTTGCTCAATCCGTTTTTCAGTTCCAAATCTGAGCTTATACCATTCTTTATTATCAAACTTTTGGCCCTTAAGACCTTCTAAAATTTTGTTGTTTCCTCTGCATTTAATGCAGCCATATTTGAATCATCGGTTATCAATCCGAGATGGTTTCAAGAAATTTCGTTTTTAGATGATTAAACGCTGATTTTGATCATCAAGATTCAAAGGACGTTTTCAAAAATTTTGAATTTGAAGTGTTTAAGCGTAAGATGCATCCATCAATGGATCTAATGGTTGACGAAGAAATGTTGTGATTTTCAAAAGTAAGGAATGGTAAGTTCGGTGGTTTGATGTGATAATTCATCATAGAATACGAATGAATATAATTCATGATTGTAGTGAACTTTAGGAAGATAACACTTGCTAAGGCTTTACTTGAATTCTGATATGTCAAAATCAGAATATGTAATTTGATTTGTATGAAAATAGTTGTTCTTTAGTGAACAGATACATACATCTTGTGAATGTAAGTAGGATAGCTACTGATTATTGAATCAGAATTTGTAGGATGTACAATGTAACATATTAATGTGAGATATAAATATTTCTCGGGTATTACCTACCCGTTAAAATATTTTCACAATTAACAGTTTG
The DNA here is from genome assembly GCF_046630445.1 of Rutidosis leptorrhynchoides. Lineage (NCBI taxonomy): Eukaryota > Viridiplantae > Streptophyta > Magnoliopsida > Asterales > Asteraceae > Rutidosis > Rutidosis leptorrhynchoides. The sequence goes on from NC_092338.1 coordinate 34,932,179, forward strand.
TATAAAAGAATTACAATCTTTATGAAGATATACGTTCATATATGTATTCTTTAGATATAATATAGATTTTAATGAGTTAATATAATATTAAACTTATTTGATTTGCGGTGAAATGAGAATAAATAATCTCCAAAACCTTAGAGATTTGATAATTGTCGCGAAATATTTTGCTAATGAAGTTATGAATCAATGCTTCATTGTTCATTGTTATTGATATACCTTGGTATATGATGTTGGTGCTCGTGGAATTCTTGTGAAATTCACCAGGCACGAATAATGTTTTCTATAAAGTTTCGAGTACATCGAAAATGAAAGTATACAATCAAACATGTATTCGAACAATACACTTGGTTTATTATGAAATGGAATTTATTGAGTTGAAACAGAGATTGTAGTTAACGGTTGTTAAGTCATCAACGAAGGATGTACATCATAGCATATTAGTGATATGAATTAACCAAGTAGTACATACTAGTTAAGATTCACACGTAATAGCTTAGTACGAAAAGATTCATTATTGTTCCAAATCATATATATATATATATATATATATATATATATATATATATATATATATATATATATATATATATATATATATATATATATATATATATAAGGTATACATATATAATTTTTCGGGAAGAATGAGTCAATACATCTTAACTCATTATTACTAATATTCTTTGGTATCTATGGGGCGTATGATGTTGGTGTTTGAGGTAACGAGTGTGATGTTGAGGCGTGGAATGCGAATGTTGTTGTTGGTGATGCTGATGCTGTTGGTGCTGGTTATGCTGCTGGTGCTGCTGATGCTCTTAGATTTCGCACCATATTCTCCAGAGCCACTACTCGAGCACGAAGCTCGTTGACTTCTTCTATTATTCCGGGATGATTGGCGGTTCGGACAAGCGGATGAATAAGATCTAGAATTCTAGATATTATATATTCGTGACGGGATATCCTGGAAATGAGGGTGAAAATGGTGTTCCGAACGGATTCACCGGTAAGTGCTTCAGGTTCTTCGCCAATAGGATAATTTGGTGGGTGAAAAGGATCACCTTCTTCACTTCTTCATTGATTGAGTCAACTACGAACCCACCCCCAATTCATCCAGAATAGATGATGGCTGGTTGGTTCGTTTGTTCCGGTTATGCTGCCATTGGAGCTCGAGGAATCAAGTGAGTAATCCATATTATGTGATTGGAATTAGGGTTTGATATGAAATCGGTGTTGAATATTGAATGATATATTCGTCTCCTTGAATAGTATATATAGCAAAAAGATTTCCGTAATTTACGGAGAAAATTTAGGAAAAGTGTTAGACAAAATCTATTGGCATAGATATGATAAGATATAATAAGATATGATGTGTCTATACTCCAATAATGGCAGTATGACGTGTCGAGATCATAAAATAATAAATATGTAATCTGATAATCTTTCGATTAAAGACTTTCAATTCGTATACCGTGATAACCCAATGACATTTTCTGGTTCGCAAACCGATGCATAAAGACATAAGGCATATAGGTACGTGATATATAACAGGGAGTTATATACGTTTGAGTATGAATAGTAACAATTATAAGAGTTTCAAAAATCATGGATAATGTTTCATGTAATACATATGTAATACACAAAATCATGATAAATGACATAGGAATGTCAAGAACTTCTGAAATCATGGTGTTGCATTTAAATGCGGTGGCGTGAGCAGAGTTCTTAAATTAGCTCGGCATTCTAAGATACGTAAAGTTTCTAAAGTATAGTGTAGCATTTAATAATTAAAGGCAACAATTAAAGGCACTATGATCAAGGAAAGTTGTAGTCCTACATTGCTAAGGTACCTAATTGTATAAGGCACACATAAAATGCAATCCTGATTCTCTACAACAACACTGCTCTGATACCAATCTGTCACACCCCCAAATAGGGCCTGGGGTATTTGTGGCTAATTATATCAAATTACAGTTGTATAAACGAGAGAGACTCTATATTAGACGTTTTATTGAGTTTTGCAGCGGAAGATAAATAGATTACATTGTATTTAATGAACAACGCATTAAATGTCTTTAATTGATATGATATGTAATGAAGACTCCAAGCATAGCAAGCAATCATCATCAATTTAGCAAGTGTACGTCTTTCAAATTATCCATGAATGACTTGTTGAAATGTTGCTTTCAATTAGCAAATACACAGCGGAAGCATTATGTAGGACCTGCGAATAAACATGCTAAATAGTGTCAACCAAAAGGTTGGTGAGTTCATAGGTTTATCATAAATAATGATTTCAATAATAGTGTTAGACCACAAGATTTAATAAAGTTGATATAGAAATATCAATATAAAGTGTTGATTGATATAGAAATACCAATCTAAAAGTAATGCTGAGTTTGTAATATCGCGACTAAACAAAAGTTACCCCATGACACTTGTTATTCATGTCGTTGAATTATTATTATGTAGCCAAAGACCAACGGTCAACTGACTAGAGACGTCACTCTCAGTAGCGCTACTCACAATAACTAAGTTTGCATCTTATACCTCAGCAATTAACGATATTACGGCAGGGATTTAGCATGACAAAGCATGTATATAGCATAAAAGTTTGAGTACTTGTGTCTAAATGTAAAACAGTTATAAAAGTTGCGCATGTATTCTCAGCCCAAAAAGATATATAAAAAGGGAGCTATGAAAACTCACGATACGATATTTCGTAATATATATGTGTATGATGGCACTGAACAAGTGCAGAGTTGTCTTCGGATTCACGAACCTATATCAAGTATATATATTAACACATATACTCGTAAGCGAATAAGTTTATATATATTATTTCCATTGTTATATATTTCTGTATATATATATATATATATATATATATATATATATATATATATATATACATTCCATATATAAGTATTTGTTTGATGAAATAATATTAATAATGATAATAAATAATGAGTTGTATTATTTTGTAATAACAATAATAATACAAGTAGAAAAATGATAATAATCATAATAGGGTGTAAAAATAATAATAATAATTATAATAATAGTAAAAGTGAAAGTTCTTATAATAATTAAAATGTTATATGTTTACAATAGTAATGATATTAATAATTTTTGTAATATCTACAATAATAATCATAGTAATAATAATGGTGATATTAGTAGTAAAAATAATAATAATAATTATTATTATTATAATGATAGTAGTTTTTAATGTAAATGATAATAACAATAGTTCTTAATAAAAATACTCATTCTAACAATAAAATGATAATAAAAATAATTTTTGATAACAATACTTGACTCTAGTAATAATAATAATAATAACTATAATAATAATAATAATAATAATAATAATAATAATAATAATAATAATAATAATAATAATAATGAGAAAAGAAACTACCTTTAATAGCTTTTCTAAAAAAATGCCCAAGACGGGACTCGAACCCGTGACCTCTCGAAACCCGTAAACACTCAAGACCATGGATCTGTTTCTTCTTATCTGTTTTATAACCAACCCTTAATTATTTTGTCCCGTATTATTTTGTTTTTCTTTTCCTCCTTATTCTTAAACCACGTCGACCAGGACTATATCAAAACATAGATTTATTGTTTGATTCGAAATTGAAACTCAATAACCCTCTATGATTTCTAGATTAACAGACGACAACCAAAAAAAAAAAATTAAGTAGCAGTAACAGCAGCAAATTCGCGAGAAAAAATATATTTTGAACTCAAACATTGATTTGGAATTTGAGACGGTTTTGGTTTATGATTACAACATGAAAAAGGTTCTAAATTGATTCTATAAACTCTCTGAAGCATCAATTTAATCTGAAACATCAAATTTGATTCGAATTTCGTGATGAACAAAACAGTTTGACTTTTGAAATCAAAACTTTGACTCAAGAATTAACAATGAATATGAAGAATTGAGGCTTCAAACTTTACAGAGAGTTGGAGTAGGATATTACTAACAATCCTACATTTATAGAATTTGAAGATTGATTCATTTTTGGAGTTTTCAAAAATTTGAACAATAACAGAGATATATCGAGCATATTTATTTTTCTGTTTTTGATTTTCAATTACTGTAAATACACCCCATATATAACGATATTGATGATGTTATTCAGATGTGTAAAGCAGGTTACCTATCATTGTTTAATGATTATGGATCGATCAAGACAAAATATTTACCAGTAGATGATTTAAAAAATCAGGAGAATACATAAATAAATAAAAGCTAATTGTGGTTTATATAAAAAAAATAAAAACTGATATGATTTAATTAAAATACTTAAAGCAGATTACAATCATATTAAAAAAAATAAAAAGAAACAGATTGCAGCTCATGGAAAGCAGATCGTGTTTAAAAAAAAAAGAGGCAGATATACCTAATTCTGTATTGTAATATATATATATATATTTAATATTAATAATTGATAATAATACAATTAATATTAATAATTAATAATAATAATGCAAATAATAATAATAATAATAATAATAATAATAATGATATTACTAATACTGATAATAATGATAATAATATTAGTAATGATAATACTCTTAATAATAATAATGATAATAAAAATGATAATAATAGTATTATTATTGATAATGATAAAAGATTGTATTATTTTTATAATGATAATAATATTGATATTAATGATAATGATATTTCATTATATTAATATTCATGTTAAGTATTAACAATAATACTAATAATAATAATTTTAGTTAGTAATGACAATCAAAAAAATAAAAATGATAATTTTAATTATAATTAATGATAATGATAATAATCATTATAAAATGTAATTAATACTGTTAATAATAATAATATTATTAATAATAATGATATAATAATCTTTTAACTTTTAGTGAAAGTGATAATACTAATAATATTAATGATAATAATAATTATTAATAATAATATTATTAATAATATTGAGAGTAATAATACTTGTGAACGATGATAAATAATAATATTAATATAACAATTAATATTAATACATAATTATTTATAAATAATGGTTCGTGAATCGTCGGAATCATATCAAAGTTAGGTTTAAATTTTGTCGAAATTTTCCGGGTTGTTATAACTTAATCATTGGAGACAAGAAGAAGGTGATCCCTTCCATCCACCACATTCCCCTCTTGGCGAAGAACCTGAAGCACTTACCGGCGAACCTGTTCGTAATACCATTTTCTCTCTCATTTCCAGAGTATCTCCTCATGATTATATACTATCTCAAATTTTAGATCTTATTCATCCGCTCGTACGAACCGACAATCACCCCGGTGTAATAGAAGAAGTCAACGAGCTTCGCACTCGAGTAATGACTTTGGAGAATACGGTGCAAAGATTACAAGCACCAGCAGCATCACCGGCATCAACAGTACCACCATCATCAACACCAATAGTATCATTACCACTACCAACAACAACATCCGCATCCCACACCTCAACATCACAATCTGTACCTCGAACATCAACGTCCTATGCACCATAGATACTAAGGAGTACCAACAACAATAACCGATGAAGTATTGATTCATAACTTCATTGGAGAAATATTCTACGGTGATTATGTAATATCTAAAGTTTTAGAGATTATATATTCTAGTCCTAATCGAAAACCATATGATATTAATATTATGTTAATTCATTAAATCCATGATTACATCTAAAGAAAATATATATGCAGGTATATTTTCATAAAAATCCTTTTGTACAAACTATTGATGGTGAGAATATTTTACCGGGTAGGTAATACCCGAGAGATATATAAATTAACAATTAATATGTTATATTTTTCGATTCTGATTCAATAAATCAACTATACTCACTACTTTCACAACAAGATATATTCTTTCATAGAAATCAAAACAACCATACTCATTCAAATTCAATTACATATTCTGATTTTGACAGATCAGAATCCAAGTCAAGACTCAACAGGAGACATCACTCTTAAATCTTTACATCTTTCAAAGCTATACTTTGACTTCAAAAATTGTGCTAGAACATCACTTCTACCCAGAGAAATATTCGTATCATTCAAAATTCTAGAACATCATATGTATATTAATTATTACAATCTGTGTTCAAACCCTTCGAAATTCCTGAAGACACTTCAAATAATGAACAATCGAGATGATAATCCAACCACATGTTACCCACGGTCATGCACCTGAAAAACTCTCGAAACCAAATTCATAGTTTAACACGTATCCGTGCCAGACCCTTTGGCATTTATTAGCAAAAATAACTTTTCAATCTCTTTTCAAAGTAGACAGTTTTGTCACAGCTCCAGCAAATCAACTTCAATGGTTCATTCGAATAAGCCTTATTATAATGATTACCCCTTCATCATTGTTATCGGGTAACTCTTTATATCTCGCCACAGTAGCAGTAAACTTACCAATAATTTCATTGATCTTTAAGCCTCTCCGAAAAATCACTATACTTATTCATTGAAACCCTATCATGTACTCATCTGTATCTTGTAATGGTAGTTACCATATCAAAAGGCTTGAATCATTATTCTCGAATTTTGCAGCAATTCTACGCCAACACTTATATATATACATATAACGTCTACTTTCAAGACTTACATACTTCGAATGTGAAGTTTCTGAAAAACACCCTAAACTGCAAACTAGTTCTCGAAATTTTGAAAAATGCTGATGAAGCAGCAAAAACTGTAAATAACCTTAATAGCCAAAAGTTTAATAATAAAGAATAGTGTGTTGGCAGAGCTCAGAAAAAGAGAAGATTTGGTACTGAAAAATGGATTGAGCAAACCATGAAGGAGGCTGTGGTCAAATCACAAAGACTAAACCTGCCTTCAAAGAATCCAAATGATTCAGTGTCTGCTGAAGTCATTAACGAATACCTTACTCCTAACTCTAAACCCATGCGGACAATATTCTACATCATCCTCCGATATTAGAAATTCTAAGATATTATCGTATATTTCATTAGAAATATCCTCCATATTTCTGAAGATATTTTCATAATTATTCTTATCTGAAATCATTTACCTCTTCGCGCTATCCGCATTACATCATAAAAGAAATTATTTTAGTTTGTAAATTCTGAAACCTTCGAGTTTAAAATAAGAATGTTTTTGAAGTAGTGTTGGGAACTGAAGCATGAGTTAGTATAATATAATAACACTTGATCAACATGATTATATTACAGTAAGTCATGCTGAATTTCTAAATGGAACGTGATAGAGGTTCACAGATCATACCATCATCATGAACCATGTTACATAACTCTTTCATTCTATTTAACCTCTAAACATATCAAGAAAATATTTTTCTTGATGATTCGGTCTTTTCCGGATATTCTGGTAATTTGACAAATCAAATCATGCTATTACCTTTCCTTTCTGCTTTGCATATTATGATCATTCGAAACTCCATACCTACGAATTCTGGACCATTATTCGCTTGACTTGAAGTCAGGAAGAAGAAGAAAACAAAAGCATGAAGCTCCGAAATAGAAATGAGAGTATAAATCACAGCAAATAGGAGAGAGCATTAACTGTGGATGTCAATGATTATAGAAAGACAGAAACAGGGACTCCGAAATATAAGGGAAGATATAAAACCCAACAACAACTCGGAAATTACAAACCATGTATATCGATGCATATAGCAATATAAAGACATGGGAGGACTAAAAACACTATAAAACCAAGAGTATAGTAGAAGTAAATAGATTCTTCCAGCGGGAGATGAAAAAGTAAAATGACAGATATGAAAGTTAGGAGTATATCAAGAAGCAGAACTGGATGGAGCATATTGACGAATGCTTTAAAATATGAATTAAGGGAGAAAGAATAGAAAGTATGAACTGTGGAAAATAAGGAAATCAAGAGGGTGGATTTATAGTGAAATATCCGACAGAGCAATCAAAACAGATTATCACATTTAACCAAAGAAGATCCTATCTCCTTAACTACCGAAGAATCAAATCTTATTAAGAAGATTTTTCGCTAAATCCCTTGAAATCCGAAAATCCACCATGACTACGTCCAAAGTTAAATCTCTATCTTAACCTTTTGTGACAGCTTCACTCGTACGCTTCACATAATCGAATCGTTTTATCTATATTAGTCAATAATGATAAAACTCTATTTATACACTCATATTCGTCATAAAAATATTTTTATTGTTAGCCATGACGATCCCAATCAAATTTCGGGACGAAATTTCTTTGACGGATAGGTACTGTGACGACCCAGAAATTTCCGACCAAATTTAAATTTAAAATTTATATGATTTTGACCGACGATTCACGAACAAATATTTGTAAGTAGACATGAATATATATATATATATATATATATATATATATATATATATATATATATATATATATATATATATATATATATATATATATATATATATATATATATATATATATATTATAATGTGATAAAAATATAATAATAACTTAGTCATAAAACGTTTAGATTTAAAATAATATTATTATATATCTATTAGGACGATGATTTTAAGAAGCAAATGACCAAAACACTCAAATGAATAAGTTACACTTAGAGTGGGATAATTTTTCATTGATTTGGGTCATGTTATTGATAAAGGTACATTACACGAAACGTAATGTACCAGTTTTCTAAGCGTACGAAAATGCGTTCGAAAAACCGGAATCGGTACTTAAGTCGAGAGTCAACGTACAACACATCGGTGTAAAAATTACAAATCAACTATGCACGAGAATATAATATAATATTTAATTAATTCTAAAGATTAAATATATAATATATTAAATAATATATATATAATTATCATATTAAACCATGTGAGTGTCGGCAGAGTGAATGCTCATTTAGGAGCTGGAAAGTGTCCTCATGCGATCACATGAGTCCACACTCATAATCTCATGCGATCGCATGAGAGGGGTAGGTGGCTAAAATCCCTTTATAAACCGAATTCGTTTCACTCTGATTCATTTCATGTTTCCTTTCATATTACGGAGTATTACTTATATTATTTAAATTATTATTATTATTATTATTATTATTATTATTATTATTATTATTATTATTATTATTATTATTATGATTATTATTATTATTATTATTATTATTATTATTATTATTATTATTATTAATAATTAAGATTAATATTATTATTAATCTTATTATTATTAGTATATACATAAAATACTACGACGAGGTCATGAATGCATTAATTTCAAAACGGATTTTATGAGCGGGATGAAGTTAAGGAAATTATGGGTTATAGCTATGGAGGTTATGGGTAATGTTCGGGGGTATGCTCATGAGGTCAAACTAGTGTTTATCATCTCCGTTGCGTCTACGTACTTTCCTATAATATTGAATCACAATATTGATACGTGAGCATTCATATCTTATCTTTTATTTATTAATAGTGTATCCATGTCTAGTGCTCGAGTATATATGTTTATGAATGCTTGTATGCTTTAATTTTGTAGTTAAATAGTTTATGATGAATCACGGATTTGATACATATGCTGCTGATATAAAGTATATGATATGCATGTTTTTGGAAAGCTGGCGAAAAATTATTAACTTTTCATTTAGAAATCGCGTGATTTCGATGAACGGATTAAAAGATATGGTCAACTGAATTATGTTTGACGTTAATTGAAATTGTGTTTGAAATTGTAAATTAATATTTAAACAACTTGTCTATGAGATTGATAAATTGAATTTTTAGATATTACTAATAGAGTAAATGAATTTCTATATAAGACATGTCTCGTTTTGGTAAACAATTGTCAAAGTTGACTGTCTTATCATGTTTTAAAGCTTTATAAACACTATAATCTGATTTTATAAGTATTGGAAAACTATGTGAAATAATAAAATATTTTCTGTTGCCATGATAATTCAAATATAATACAGCTCCTGAAATAAATAATATTTTGAGTTTGATAAACTACAAATTCGTTCAATTATCAAGACTTATACTATGTTAATAAACATGTAGAGATTTAAAGATCATATTGGGTCAGGTTAACTTTTGAGATGACTTTTGTCAACTTTTGTATGTCGGTCTCGAGCATTAGGATTGTGATCCACTATGACCTGACCTAGCTTGCTAGACATGTATTGACCAACATATGTTCTCTAGGTTGAGATCTACGGTTATTTTGCATTCTGAATTTTGGTCACGTTTCAGTGAATGACCTTATATGCTATAAGGTGAGTTTCATTTGCTCATTTTTTAATTGCTTTTACAATCTATATTTTTGGGCTGAGAATACATGCACTTTATTTTAAACGCAATGGATACAAGTACATACTAAATTCTACACCGAGTTTGAACCGAAAATCCCTTAACTTTGGTAACTAATAACTGCCGGTTATAAGAACTGGTGGGCGCGAGTAGTTATATATGGATCCATAGGGCTTGGCATCCCCGTCTGTTCCAGGTATAGAAACTCTAGCCTGAACTATAAAACAGACGTATGCTATTTGAGTTTAGTACATGTTGGATTGCGTGTATTGTACATGTTGGTTGCATGTATATTAAAAAAGGGGTACTTATTATAAAGTTAAAGTTTAGTTACCGGGGTGCTCAATCTTGTAGAATAATTTGATAAACGTTTCGGATGAAACAACTGAAATCTTGTGATCTACCTTTATATACAGATTATGCGCAACATTAAAACTATGAACTCACCAACCTTTGTGTTGACACTTTTAAGCATGTTTATTCTCAGGTTCCTAGAAGTCTTCCGCTGTTTGCTTATACGTTATACAAGCTATGTGCATAGAGTCATACATGCTTTATTCGAGAAAACTTTGCATTCACAAAATCATCACCATGTATCTTATTTTGACTGCTTTGTCAACGGATGTATTATGGTAAACTATTATTTATGGTGATTGTCTATATGTAGAAATCATCAGATGTCAAAAACCTTGAAAATTGATATTCATTTATTGTGTGCCTTTTCAAAAGAATGCAATGTTTACAAAACATATCATGTAGAGGTCAGTACCTCACTATGAAATCGATGAATGATGTATTCGTCCAAGTGGATTTGGACGGGTCATCACATAAGACAATTCTTATTTTATCTTTTTGATACTACGTATAGATTAGACAATTTTTATTTTTTCTTGTGGTTGAAATTATCTATTTTTTTTTCCCTTTAAATTTCAATTTACCCTCTCACATTTGAGTACTAATTGTAATTTATTACTAGTATAAAAGATAATTTCAGGGGTATAAAAGTTAAATTCACTATTTAATATAAATTCACCAAATTTTTTTAACGTATTTTACAGTGCAACTGTATACTGTGTCACAACTGTAGTATTCTTTATTAGTTTTCACCGGCATCAACGTTCAACTCGAAATAATTTCAGAAACTAAACGCAATAAATTATATTCGAGACGGAATTTCGATGCACTACCAACGGAGCATTTCTTTTTAGCAATAAATATGGATGTGATTTGAATTTACAGTTTAAACCCTTAAAATATTTATGAACACACAAATATAACTATTATAATATTAATTATACATAAAGATCCTTCGAGTACCATTATTTTGCTAAAATAACTAACAACTTTTTTAAAATTAAGCTCACGGGTTACATTTTTAATCAAAAAATAATTGTATATAATAATTCTAAAATAATATAATTTTGACTTTACTTATGATATTAATGGTGAGAAAAAAAATTCTAGACGTTAAGTTACTAACAACACCCAAAAACACTTTTAATATTTGTCAACACCACGGACTCTTCAACTCAAAAGAACTTTTAAAATTTGTTAAATCACGGGCTCTTAAACTCAAAAGAACTTTTAAAATTTGTCAACACCGCGGGTTCTTAAACTCAAATAAATTTTTAAAATTTGTCAACACCACGGGCTCTTAAACAAAAGAGTTTTTAAAATTTGTCAATACCACGAGCTCTTAAATAATTCTCATACTTTTCCTATTTTTTTAGTATCGTTATTTATATATCAATATGAACTATAAATTACATTTTTTGCACGGCTTTTTACACACCGGTGCAACGCACGGGTTAAAAACCTAGTATATATATATATATATATATATATATATATATATATATATATATATATATATATATATATATAAAAATATATCTCTTCAAATAAACAAAGTGTCTCTCAATTTCAACTTTATATATATATATATATATATATATATATATATATATATATATATATATATATATATATATATATATATATATATATATATATATATATATATATATATATATATATATATATATATATATATATATATATATATATATCTCTTCAAATAAACAAAGTGTCTCTCAATTTCAACTTTTTAGAAGTAGGTTCATTTTGAGCTAAAATTAGAAATTGATACTCGTATTCGTTATACTCGCACTCATTTTACCAATTGTAAAAGCGATACTACGTGTAAGTCTATCGAAAATTTTGGTATTTGAGGTCATCTTTTTTACTATTGACCCTATAAGTAAAAAATAATAAAAAATTTACGTAATGAGAATGTTGTAGTTAAATTCATGACTTAATTACACGAATGGTCACTGTGGTTTGTCAAATCTTGCAACTTTAGTCACTATGGTTTTTTTCTTGCAATTTTAGTCACTGTGGTTCCAAACTATTACAAGTGTAGTCACTCCGTCTAATAGATGTTCAAGTTTTCTGTTAAGTTAGATCACATGCTTAACACACGAGGGTATATTTGTCATTCTACATAAACATGCTATGGTATTTTCATTGTTTTACTTCTCTTATTAACTCCTCTATCCCCAATTCCCCATCTCTATATCCGTCATTTTACTTAAACATATTAGGGTATTAACATCATCATCCTCATCCCTCAACACTATCAAAATAAAATTCCACTCATTAGAAAATACACTGAAGCTATACGATGTGTCATCATCATTATTTACAATCAAGTTGTAAATTAAATCACCTGGAAATGGATATCTGACAGCTTCGTACCATTTTTTAACCTCATCTTCAACTACAACCACATGGAATCCCCAAAGGTAATCGCTGGATTTGAGTAAGTTCGTCGGAGTTGCCATGGAAACCACAACCACTGAAGTATACCCAGATTAGTTACACTCAACACCGGTTAATCAGTAGCTCTCCAGCGCATCTTTTTACCACCGCTACCGTCCCGAGAACTACAGCCACCACCGACCGTTTTTTGTGAACATAAAGAGAATTAGAAGTGGGGGTGCACCGATTGAGGTGGCCGACGACGATTGAGGTCTTCGAAGACCATTTTTCAGATTCATTTAAAAGAAAATCAAATCGCATTTGTTTGTGTAAATTTGTTGTAGTTTTTCCATTTGTTCGACGTAGACCATTTGTTTGATGTCCGACGACCATTGTTAAGTTCATCTATTCTTGTTTCGTATCCAAAAAGAGACCCGGATTTGTTTTTTAAATTCATCTATTTTACGGGATTTTTATTGTTGAAGTTAAAAGTTTAAGTTTTTATTTGAATTTGAAGGTGGGCCTACCGGAATTTTCATCGTCGTAATTTTTCAGTTAGGGTTTTGACTTCTTTGTTTAATTATAATCCGTACATGAAATGTTGAATTTGTGGGTGAGTTTGTGTTTGTAAGCTCCGAGTTTAATTGAGTTTAATTGTTTAAGTTGGCTAAGATTTAGTGATTTTAATTTAGGTTTACTGTTAAGGTTTTTTTTTTTTTTTTTTTGGTTTGATTTTGGGGAAGATAAAGGTAGAGGGATTAAATAAAAAATAAAAAGAGGGAAATGTAAAAGGACCAAAATAACCTCACATGTTTGTCACATGATTGACACTTAATGGAGAGAAAAAAAGTATGTTAGACAGAGTGACTAAACTTGTAATATTTTGAAATCACGGTAACTAAACTTGTAATATTTTGAAACTACAGTGACTAAACTTGCAAGAAATAAACTATAGTGACTAAAGTTGCAAGATTTGACAAACCATAGTGATCATTCGTGTAATTAAGTCTAAATTCATTCGCTTTGGTTTTTACCATATTCACGATTAACTTTCACAAAATTAGTGTTTTGGGGTCAACGCGCTTTGCTACTTGCAGGAAACATTGTATTATACATAAAATACATGTTGTTTCAATTAAAATATTTTAATGATAATGACCATAATATAACCAAAATGATAATAACCCGTTTCAAAACAAAAAGCACACATAATTTAATCTTTAGATATTAGAATTTAAAACCGGCGTAATTTGGATACTTTTGTTGGTTAATAGGAAAAAGGAAAAGGTTAATAGGTGGAAAAATTGATGCGAGTTGCTGTATAGTTTTATAGTTTCGTAGTTCACCTTGCTTCTTGCAAGGACTTGTACATGTAACTTTTGTGGTGCTTAAATGAAATCGTTGGCTTTTCAAAAAAAAAAAAAAAAAAAAAGGTGGGAAAAAGTTAGTATCTTGGAATTAAACCACTAACCGACAGTTAGCAAGGATCACACTTCACCACTGGTCCAATGTTACATTTATTTTCTACGAGTAATTAAAATGTTATTTATTTATTTAACTCTCTAAAAACGCATTTTTAAGAATTAAAAAAAACAACAAAAGCGCAAAAATGTAAAATTATTTTTTTGGCTTATTATCATTTTACTAGTAGTTTTCGATTTGAACCACGGGTCATTATCATTTTATTCGAATTGTACTTTTACTAGTAGTTTTCGATTTAAGGTTCATACTATTCAATTCAATTTAAGTGTCATGAAATCCAAGGTGGTCAATAAAAATAGTGAGCAACATCCATTCGTGAGTCATGACCATGACGCCATCATCTATCTCAATCTTCATAATTCTAGATTGAATACTAATAATAGTCAATTACCACTTGATCATATAATACTCCCTAACCTACTGCACTATATATTAAAGCATAAAACCATTACTTAGTAGGTAAACCTAGGTAAACCAGGTGCGGATTCAGTGTAGCTCCTACGATCAATATTTTTGTGTATTTATAGATTAACGTTTTACCCGTTCCATTTTTTTTTTTTTTTTTAATCCGTCTCATATGTAAGGCCTATCCCTATATATATATTTTTTAAAATAAAGTTATTGGCCTCACAGGAGTATTAATCATCTTCGCGAACATCTGCCACGCAAGCAGCACTTTCGGGAGGAAACTCGAATCGCATTGCAAGTGTTAGAAATCGGGTATAAATTGACTGCCGGATTCGTTCTTGAATCGTGTAATCACTGTCTCTATAAAGTATTTCGACCCTACGATTGCCTTGGTTGCACGAAATCTTTACAGGGATAAGACAAGAACGCAATCAGTGTTCATGGCAATTAAATCACTGATCAAATTGTTAGAGAATATGTGTGTGTTTTCTGTTTGTTAAAATGAAAGCAAAAACATATTCCTATATTTATAGGAAGCGAAAAGGTGCGAGTGAAAGTACGCAACCTTTCAACAAAAGGATGTAACCCTTCAAGGAAAAGACGCAACTTTTCGTTCACACCTAATGGAAAATGGTGGAATTTTAAACCTTTTCAATACCACAATTTCCATAACAGTATCAAGTTAACTCTTACGGGCGTGTACTTCACACTCTCCAAACCCGTTATAAGTATAACTTGAATACCTTTGCTTTCAAGTAAATCCAAATTAACTAAAATGATTGTTGATAACACTAAAATCACCAACAAATCCCCCCCAATTTTAGTGTAATCCTTGATTTACTAAAATGATTAAACAAACAGAACAAACCAATGCATAAATGAAAATGTTTCAGAAATTGAATTTTCACTTAGTATAATATTTACGAGCATTCGAGTATCAGGGTGTTTCAGAAATTGAACCTTTCCACTCATATGAAAACTATAAAATACTATACACATCAGTTTCTTACATATCCCTAAGACAATCTTGACACTATTATAAGCCATGTATCCCAATCCTTCAGTGAACATATTGGCAGCTAAGTCCAAAACTCCATTGAAACGGCAAAACTTCATGTTCACATAGGTAGCTCTTTTAGTCTTGCACCCGCATATGCAATTTTTCAAAAGAACTATTAAGAAGTTAAACTTCAACCTAACTCTACTTATGGGTCTAAACACATACTTTGGGATCAGTATATTTATGTGTTTCAATCTTCAGAAAGTAAGCTTACCTCATTGAATTCAGCTTCTAGCGTTGTACTAGAAGGGAATTGGGCGTCTCACTTTGGAAGATTTGGCTGGACTTCAATCCCACATCATTAGCCGACTTGTGCGCACTTAAGTCTCCGGCTAATTACTTTGTTAAGTGATTTTGTCAAATTTTGTTGTGACCCAACAAAATCCACACATATCGCTTCATTCGTGATCAACTCACGAAACATAGTTTGTCTAAGGCATAAGAGTCTAGACTTTTCTTCTTACATTAACAACATGCCTTAGTCAAAGAACGTCTCATAATTAGGGATCACCATGAACTTTGATCTTATTCATTTTTGACTTCAAACAATTTCCTTTTATAATCCTTTTAACCAAGGATTTATCAAATTCTTATATACCATAAGAAAACCGTATGTACTCAAAACAATTAATTGATTAGTCATTACACATGTCCACCTTCCACAAGTTACCAATGTAAACCTATAAGTTGTACAATCTTGATAATGTATCCCGATTATCACCATGCACATAATTATAAACATACCTTAGCCAATCCACTTCTAAGAACCAATAAGTAATGACAACAAGTTTATAATATCAATAATCTCAACATCATTCCTTTGATCTAAGATACCCTATCTATACCAAGTGTAAAATCCTACAACTTATAGATGCATAATCATCTTGATCAATACTTAACTCAATACAATTTAATATACCTTAAGGATTCGCATTGTGAATTAAACCATAGTCCGTGGTTAGCTTTCACAAGTACTAAAGTACTTAAGCTCCATCACAATGAATTCCAATAGACCATGCTTAATCTTTCTAACATCATGCCATATTAATCACTTGATATAATCACATACATCATACCACCAATTCCCAAAGCATATCGGTATTTGAAACTAATAAGCAACATCTAATCCTTATTCCAAATTAAAACATATCGATTTCACTATCTTGTACTATCTAGTACCATCATGATAGTTCATCAAATAGTTAGTGAATATAATTCACATTAAAACTCATGTACATAAAGCAATCATTTTGATGTGAACACGCATCAAAATACACCCATGATAAAATACACCCCAAAATATATACGGAGTAGCATATATATACTTAAGCAAAACCATACTTAAATGAAGCATTTATTAATGACTTAATGGACTGAGGTGAGTAAAATACTTTTTCGGTCAGCATTATTTCTGTTTACTTTTTGACTTAAATTAATAGAATTGATGTCCAGATGCATTTGTGAGTCATTTAGAAAAAGTGCACTTGTCCCCATATTGATTATCTTTTCCAACCCTACCCCCACCTTCTCAAACCATTTCCAATCTCGTTTCACTTTTTCTTTAAGAAGACAATCGAATCAAAACTCCAACTCTTGAAGATCCTTTGTTCCTCGTAAGTTTTTTTTTTTTTTTTTTTTTTTTAAGATTATGTATTTTAAACATCAGAGATTTTGATATCCTTGATTAGCCAAATATGATTGCTTATATTTTAAAGATGATGTTCTTGATTGTGTATGTGTCTTTTGTGCCTTTAAGGTGTTTGATGAAAGTCCTAAAAGAAAATTAAGTTTTTATATTCTTCACTTTCACAAATTTAAGGGGTTTTAAAGTTGCTGATTTTTAAGTTTCTAATTAAACAAGTTTATCTTCAAAATCATGAAAGATGTTGCGTGTATATATATAGCATGATTGTGTTGTGTATTTTTTTGTGCATTTGTATATAGGTTCTTAATTTTTCAACTTTCTTTATGTTTATATGTGACAGAATGATTTTGTTATATGTAACAAACTTTTCTTAAAATCAAGTTATACTTTGAGGTAGTAAGAAGCTTTATACTACTGCTGAAAAAAAGATTAGACATTTTACTCATATATGTAAATGTAATTAGCTCTATAAATAAATTAGTCAAGATTACTGATATCTCTGTATGCACACATCAAATTGCTTATATGTAGATGGAACAAGGAAGTGGGCCAACAAATCGAAAACGAGTAAGAGTTAGTTGGAAGGATACAAACGTGGAAAAAACATTTATTGAAGCATGTCTTCAAGAAGTTGCACGTAGCGGGGGAGAAGGAGGTGGTTTGAAGCCACTTTCATGGAAGAAAGTTGGTCAAGTCCTAAAAGAAGCTCATAAATTTGATGTTGACCGTAAACAAATGACAAATCATTTAAGTTACTTGAAGGGAAAATATCAAGCATGGTTGAAACTGAAAAATAGAACTGGAAATGTATATGATTCGTCCACCAACACATTTAACTTGACTGATGAAGAATGGGAAATAGAGTGCAAGGTGATAATTATTTACTTAATACATTCTTTTACTTGATACATTTGAGCTGACTGTTGTTAGTCTACTAACACATCAAGCTATTGGCTTCATATTATAATATATTTGATGCACAACTATTTAATGGTGTAGGCAAACAAATATTGAGTCACTTAGAACTACCCAACTAGTACACCCCGATCTTTGTGGACAACTATTTGATGGTGTGATTGCTACTGGTATTCAAAGTTATGGACCACATTCAACTGCTCCAATGCCGGAAGTATCAAATGTTGAACCTGTTGCAGTTGAACAAGTCGAAGAAGGTACACAAGCAGTGGCAGGTTCATCTTGTGCTCAACATAAAAAACGGAAAAGAAATGGAAAGGAAGCGGTGTCTCTTATCGAAGAGCAAATTGTGAGCGTACTATCTTTGGTGGCTGCAAAATATGCTAAACCCGATCATCCTACCTTTGACGAGTGCATAACTAAACTGGACGAGCTTGAATGGGAATCTAAAGGCTTGTTGTATGATGCGACACTTGCCATTCTTAGTGAAGACAACCCAACAAATAAGACAGTTTGGATGAAGCTAAAATCAGAAAGGTGCGAGAATTGGGTGAAAAATCTTGCACGCATTAAAGGTCTACCTGTGTAAGTTAAATATGCCATCATGGTATATTTTGTTTTTTTGGTAAAATGTTGCTTAGTGAAGACAACCCACCATCAGTTGACTATATTTTGTGCTAGTGTTTACAATTGTATTTTGGGATAACTCTTTATAAGAATGGGTTGTGTTTTGGTATGTAATGTTTTATGTAATCAAGTTATGTAATGTAGTTGTCCTCTCAGTTGTACGTATTTTGGTATGTAATGTAGTTAGTCCTCTCGATTAGTAATGCAACTGTATTTGGTATGTAATGTTTATGTAATCAAGTTATGTTCCATACTGTCATGTTGAAATGTAGTTTAGAAAGTATTGTAGATGTTTTGTATTTTGTTATTTGGATATGTAAAATTAATGCAACTGATATTGGGTAAAATTATAACACAAGGGTAAAATTGACATTTTTATCATTCAGACTATTTATTCAGCAACATAAATAAACGGGATAATCTATTCAGTGATTATCATATATAGTCATTCTATATCCATACTGCCATCTTTATCCATATCTGACTTAATGGGAAAAAAAAAAGTAAACAGACCCTTCAATGTCGTATACATATTCTTTGACCAAAGCCAAAATAAATACAACAATTAAAATGGATATGTACCACCCTATCGATATCTTTGTACCATCGATTGGGATTACCAGTCCATCAAATAAGCCAACTATTTATCCCAATTAAAATTCACCATTCTTGTTACCATCCCAATATTTATTGTTAATAAAATAGTAGGAAAAACAGCATTTAAAACTTGTTTGTCGGTGACGAAGCTTCGCCAAAAATATCAACCGATACTTACCCCAAAATAAGACTTTTCAAAACCCATGTACACCGAAAATACATGTTAATTAATCAAAACAATGTATGTCAGTATGTGGCCGGTTCACCGTGACAAACGGTGTAAATGGTATCCATTTAAATACCACCGATTCATCTGGTATACACATTTGAAAACCATTGATCCATTTAAATGAATGGATCGACTTAAAATTATTGAGTAAATTTAATTAAAATTGTGTCTCAATACCATTTACGAATTACAAAACTTAAGAAAGATTGAAGAAAGGAACAATAAGTGGGTATTGTACGAAAGATAAACAATCTTGAACAATCCTTGCTCTAAATTGTTCTCAAAATGAATTGCCTTTCGAAAATCAAGTTACCCACTATGGTTTCTTTTCTTCGCAATTTCAAGTTTATCATCATAGTCAGAATCCTATAACCCCAAGTATATAAGAACGTTTACAGGGGTTACAAGACCATCATATCAAAGGACATAAGTATCAAGATATAGACAACGGAAAGAAATCTAACCTTTTAATTCGGCAATCTCCACCAAAATCGTGACTATTAGAAGTTTTATTTCATAAACCGCCACATGCCATTAAATCCTGTTTCACGATGTTGAAATTGCCGACTGCTTTTATTGTCACTTTCCCTTCACGCCTTTTAACAAAAGTGATATATACGATCACGTGGATCATAGTCTCCGACCAACGAACATATGTATATTGATTCTGTTAAACCAACTGTTGCCTTTTGCTTTTAACGAAAGGTGATAAATAATCATTTTCCCAAAGCATCAAAGCAACCGCCTATCAGGTACTCCATATGTTACAAATATTCACATGTTGACAGAAAACCAAATAATCATCAAAGGTTTATCGAATAGATCCATGTGCTTGATCCACATCATAATCTCCATTCATCAGCGATTCCACTTTTATGTCACATTCTTCACACGTATTCATCATCCATGATTATCACGAAAGTACTTTATAGATTTGTTAGAAATCGGGTATAAATTAACTGCCGGATTCGTTCTTAAATCGTGTAATCACTGTCTCTATAAAGTATTTCGACCCTACGATTACCTTGGTTGCACGAAATCTTTACAGTGATAAGACAAAAACGCAATCAGTGTTTATGGCAATAAAATCACTGATCAAATTATTAGAGAATATGTGTGTGTTTTCTGTTTGTTAAAATGAAAGCAAAAAACATATTCCTATATTTATAGGAAGCGAAAAAGTGCGAGTGAAAGTACGCAACCTTTCAACAAAAGGATGTAACCCTTCAACGAAAAGACGCAACTTTTCGTTCACACCTAATGGAAAATGGTGGAATTTTAAACCTTTTCAATATCACAATTTCCATAACAGTATCAAGTTAACTCTTACGGGCGTGTACTCCACACTCTCCAAACCCGTTATAAGTATAAATTGAATACCTTTGCTTTCAAGTAAATCCCAATTAACTAAAATGATTGTTGATAAAACAAAAATCACCAAAAGCAAGAACCTAATCCTTAAACTATCTCGAGAGACAGACTAACTAAGTTTGAATTCTAAATGGATCCGGAAGAAAAATAACTAGATGCTAATCTAAAATTTCATATTTCAGAAAAATTAATTAGGATGGTGAGCTGAGCGAGGCTCGAACTCAACATCAACCCGAAACACAAGGCCTATCCCTATCTTTAGTTAAAGGGATCAGCCAAATCCTTTGAGACCGACCAAATATTTCACGAAGATAAGCAAACCCAAGTTAAACCTAGTGCATACCACTACTTTGGTGTACCTTGGCGCTTATGGGTGGGAACCCACTATTTTTAAATTTGCTTAAAAATTTTTTGAACATCAGTTAGTTTGGACTTTTATATATTATTTTTTATTGGTTTGTTTGAGGTAGAGATGCACAAACCGGATAAAAAACCGGATTCGGACAAAAAAAAACCGGATTTTTTTGTCCGGATTTTTCGGAACCGGTTCCGGTTCTCGGCGTCGGATTTTTTTCGGATTTTTTTACGGAACCGGTTCTTTTTCGGATCTCGATCGGATTTTTTCGGATTTTTCTTGGACTAGGATTCGATTTTGCGAATTATATTTTTACCGGTTCTATTTTTTTAACGTTTGACAACAATAATATAATCGGTGTAAAGAAAAGTTATAATGCTCAAGACTCAAGTGCTCAACACAATAGATAATATAAATAACAATATTCGAACAATACAATTATATAAATAACACTTTTATTCGAACGATAGAATAATAAAAATAAAAAAACTTTTATTCGAACAATACAATTATAATTAATACATTTCGAGCTTCGGCATGGCCATCACCCAATAATGTATTAAGACTAAAGTATATCGAGCTTCGGCATGGCCATCACCCGTTATACTTTAGTCGTCAAATGACCCAAATGTGTTATCTTGTTGAGCGCGTTGAGGATGGTGCCTTCGATCGTAGTCTTCAAAAGCGGGGTCATCAACTAGAGAAAGGTAAGCTTGTTGGTAACCCGATACATTCATTTCGGTTTGGTCCATATCAAACGGTTCATAGTCACCTTCATCCACTTCGTTTAGTTCATTGTCGGAATTCTCTTCGGTTGTTGTAGGTGATAATCCCGCTAAATTTTCTTCATACTCTATACATTCTTCAATATCGTTATATAACGGACCTTCTAATGAAGTTTGATCTTGTATCCTATCTACCCCATCCAAATAATCTTTCAAACATACACATACTTTCACAGCTTGGGGGGGTAAGTCTTGACCTTCTTTCCGATATAATTCGACCACTCAAAGAAAAGGCCGATTCGGAAGCTACGGTTGAAGCTTGAACGGTAAATAAGTCACGAGCCATAATGCTTAATATTGGATATGTGTCTTGTTTTGTTCCCACCATTTTAAAATGTCAAGGTTGTTAAATTGTTCTTCACTCATGTTTAGTGCAAAGTTTGTCATCTTATAATTTCCTAACTCGCTTGTGGGTGCCGATGTTCGTGCGCGTTTGGAAGCGTCTTCACGTACCAAGTTAAAAAGACTTATTTTGAGGTCTCGGCTCCTTCGAGAAGATGATCCGAGTTGGTCAACAATTGGGTTTGATTGTCGACCATATTTTGTTGCATAAATACCAAACATATTCTCAAAAACATCATTAAAAGCGTGTACTTGGTTCAAAAGATAGTTGGGTTCGTCATCGAAAACACCATGCACACAATCAAAGTTGGTATATATTGTTGTCATCAATCGTTCAACCCCATTAAAATTTAATCGTGGGTCAAGTGCGGCCGCACATAAAAATACCTTCGGTATCTCTCCAAAATATTTTTTTAGTTTTTTTCTTATATGAAAAATCGCTTGTCTAAAAATAACATTATTTGAGTTAGCAAATTCGCATATTTTTTCCGTCATTATATAAAATTAGAGATTAGAGAATATTTAGTGATTTAGAAAGAATTATGAGAATGTTTGTTGGTACATTTTCAACCAAAGCATTACCATGTATTTATAATGGACTTTGTGGGGTTAAAATGGTAAAAAAAAAAAAAAACTCAAAAAACTGCAAAAAAAGGCTTAAACTGCAAAAAAAAAAAAAAAAAAAAAAAAAAAGGGCTAGTTTTTTGAAAAACCGGATCGGATAAAATCCGATTTATATCCGGAAAAAATCCAGTTTTCTTGAAAATCTGGATCCGGTTGTGTGATGACCCGAAATTTTTTGACTTATTTAAACCAATTCTCTATACGATTTATTATTTTAACACGCTAAACAAAGTCTGTTAGATTGAGTCTCAAAATTTTAGAACTGTTTCATATATACAATCACCTTTGATTACTCTCGACGATTCATGAACAATTATATGTATGTATATATATGTACAAGTAAAAACGACTTTCGTACAGTAAAACCCTATTTGCTAAAATAAAAATTACTTTGCTACAGTAAAACACTATTTGCTACAGTGAAACCGTATTTTGCTACATTGCTACAGTGAAAACGAGGTGCTACAGTGATTTGCTACAGTGAAACACTATTTGCTACAGTAACACTATTTGCTACAGTAAACACTATTTGCTACAGTAAACACTATTTGATGTCGACGAACTAGCAAACAAAAACAGAAAAGGCGGCCATGCGATCGCATGGCAAAAACACTGAAAACTCATGCGATCACATGAGCTACAGTAAATCGAAAAGTACTATAAAAGGTCAGTTTTGCTCGACGAATTTTTCATAATAATTTCTTTACATAAATTTTATATTTATAATTATAATTATAATTTTAATTTTAAGTTTAATAATAATAAAGTATATTCGAGGGTATTTTTAATTCGGGTTTCAAACCGTTTTAAAATAAGGAAATTTTGGGTATTGTTCGGGGTATTGTTCTTGAATCCAAGACCAACCATACAGTCGTCTACCATCATTACGTCTACGCAATTTGCCTACAATATTGAATCGCAATATTGAACTGTGAGTTATAGTCTCCCTTTTTAAATACTTTAAATATTTTTGGGCTGAGAATACATGCAATTTATTTTAAACGCGATAAGACACAAGTACATACTAAATTCTACACTGAGTTAAACCGAAAATCCCTTAGCTTTGGTAACTAGTAGCTGCCAGTACATAGGATATGGACTGGTGGGCGCGAATAATTGTATATGGATCCATAGGGCTTGACATCCCCGTCCGAGCTAGAGCGCTAGCCTTTTAACGGACGTATGTTATTTGAGTTTAAGACACGTTGGTTTGCGTGTATTAAAACGAATGGGGTAATTATCACTATAGCGTTAAGTTTAGTTGCCAGGGTGCTCTGTTACGTAGAATCTATTGATAAACTTTTGATGAAATCTTGTGGTCTATCTTTATACATGTTTATGACTCGAGCAATTAAACCTATAACTCACCAACATTCGTGTTGACTTTTTAGCATGTTTTATTCTCAGGTCCTTAGAATGCTTCCGCTGTGATGTGCTTGTTGCCTGCATGGAGTCTCTCATGCTTTGTACAAAGTTTATTGCATTCAAAATAAAACTGTGTTGTGTAATAAATAATTGGACTGTGATGTCAACCTGTAAATTAAAGACTTATGTATTTCGGGGTTTTGCTTATACCTAAGCACTCGCCCACATGTTTATAACTTTCTATGTTTAGAAAGTCACTTATTTTAATGAATGCAATATTTTATCAAAACGTATCATATAGAGGTCAAACCTCACTGTGGAATCAATGATTAACGTGCCGCGTCAATAGCGATTTTGACGGGTCGTTACAGTTGGTATCCGAGCTTGAGGTCATAGGGAACCAGAAATTACATTAGTGTGTTTAACTGGTAATTGTTAGGATGCATTAGTGAGTCTGGACTATGACCATATTTGTTTTTACTGAATTTTGCTTATCATTTGGTCAAAAACATTATATGTGATATATTTATATGCTAACGTAATTGTTGTTTCAATTATGTGATAGATGACTTCTTCTAATCCTATCATTTTGTACGACTCGGAATCGGACACTGAATCTATTCTATCCACAACTGAAAAGGGCGTTCCAATACCTATTAAAGAAGAAATTGTGTTAGCCGGGGAATCTCAACTCCCGGTAAACCCAGAGGAGGTTCCAGCTCCACCCAACTCTAGTTTTCCGGAGCCACAGTATCGTTGGCATGGACCCATGATCCCTGGAGTAAACGAGGATCGTCCATTTCTAAACAAATATGGACATTGGTCCAGATATACCGCCGACGGGCGGGTTGTGCCGATTACGCCTGGCAGATTTCGGTTCATGACCACCGGTACATTTTCTTGCAGTTCGTCATCATATTCTCCTACACATGACTTAGACAGTTCGTCATCAGACGAGATCAGTAAGGAGGAGGATTTCGCTAATGAAATAAAAGAGATCACTAAGGAGAAATTCCAACTTGCTATAGATAATAAAAACAACCACAATAATAAAATGTCCTTAATTATTAAAAAAGAACAGGACCATTCGATCCGTAACCACCCTTATTGTATTAAACCCACTGAGGCAACGGGTACCTCAAAACCCCAACCAAAAATAAAATACACTGCTAGAATGTCTGTCGGACCATGTGCACACAAACAATTGGCAGAGAGAACCAAATGGGAAGAAGTTTCTGATAGTTCTGAATAAACGACCTCGCAACCATAAATCTTCCATGCGCTATTTTATTGCTTATGTGTGCTACTCTATCTTGTTATGTAAAATAAGCATATGTAAAATATCAGTATTGTATGGTATTGTATTATTTTGGTTTATTAATAATAAATGCATGGAATGATTATTTGTATTATTACTACTTCTTATTATTATTACATAATAATGTAGTAACTCGCTATAATTTTTCATAGTGGAATATTATTAGGATTTTAGTAGTTAATTCCTTGTACTAGCTATTATGTATGAACTTAACGGGTAGGTAATACCCTAGAAATAATTATAAAATGCTAATAAGAAGAAAAGGCTTTTATAATAATTGGTTCATATTATTAATATGCTACGATTAACTATTGACAACTCATTTTACCTATAATATTCTATATGATTAAATTATATCTGTTGTGTTTATTGAAGAAACATGTCTCAAATGTCGGATGCTGAGTTTGAGCAACTAGTCGAGAAACGTGTGAATGAAAGAATTGCTGCAACCGAGGCAGCAAAAGCAACAGCTGAAGCAGCAGCCGTAAACACAAATTCACGAAACGGATGCTCATACAAAACTTTTCAAGGATGCAAACCACAGACATTTAGTGGAACCGAGGGACCAGTTGGTCTAACCCGATGGTTTGAAAAGATGGAGTCCGTTTTCAAAATCAGTAATTGTGCAAACGGAGACAAGTCAAAGTATGCTTCGTGCACGTTGCAAGATGGTGCACTTACTTGGTGGAACAATTATGCTAAAGCAGAAGGAATAGATACGGCATATGATATCTCTTGGGAAGAACTGAAAAAGATGCTAATCGAGGAGTACTGTCCTCGAAACGAGATCAGAAAAATGGAATCTGAGTTACGTAATCTGAAGGTTATCAGCACGAATCTCAATAACTATGAAAAGCGTTTCATGGAACTAGCCTTGTTGTGTCCCGAATTGGTGCCAAACGAGAAACGAAAGATAGAAATGTATATTGACGGTTTATCGATCAATATCAAAGGAAATGTTACATCGTCCAAACCGAATACGATGCAGGAAGCCATGACAATGGCACACCAACTCATGGACCAGATCACAGAGAGTTCGATTAAGGAACCAATTACCGAAGTCAAGACAACTGAAGGAAAGAGGAAATGGGAAGACTATAAGGGCAAAAGTACTCACCTGAAGAAACAAGAAACTTTTAAAGGTAAACAAGATGGGGCAACTGCAAGTCCAAACTATAAGGGACCCCATCCGTTCTGCAAAAGATGTTACACACATCATGCAGGTTATTGCCAAGTGGTCTGTGATAAGTGCAACAAGAAAGGACATGTGGCGAAAGATTGTTATGCCACCGTTTCTGAAGTAAAGACAAAACTGACCGATGTCAAGAAATGTTTTGGATGCGGGAAGTCTGGTCACTTTATAAATCAATGCCCTGATAAGGAGAAGAACAAAGAACCCGCACGTGGGAGGGCATTTAATGTTAGTGCCAGTAAAGCACGTGAGGATCCTAATCTTGTCACGGGTACGTTTACCGTTAATAATCAACTAGTTTCTATTATGTTTGATACGGGTGCTGATAGAAGTTATATGTGTAAAGACTTTAGTTTTAAACTAAAATGTGCATCATTACCTCTAGACGATAAATATACTATTGAATTAGCTAATGGTAAACTGATAAAAGCCGATAAAATTTGCCATGGTTGCGAAATGAATCTCGCTGGTGAAACCTTCAAAATCGATTTGATACCCGTAGAATTAGGAAGTTTTGACGTAATCGTTGGCATGGACTGGATGTCCAAAACAAGAGCGGAAGTTGTTTGCGCTGAGAAAGCAATCCGCATCCCTCGTAAGGATGAAACGTCATTAATGATTTATGGGGAGAAGAGCAACTCAAAGCTGAACTTTATCAGCTGTATGAAGGCCCAGAAACTTATAAGAAAAGGTTGTTATGCTATTCTGGCACACATAAAGAAGATCGATACTGAAGAAAGAAGCATTAATGACATGCCGGTTGTAAGAGAATATCCCGGAGTATTTCCAGAAGAATTACCGGGGCTACCTCCACATAGATGTGTAGAATTCCAGATTGATCTCATACCAGGAGCTGCACCTGTAGCCCGATCTCCATATAGACTTGCACCTTCATAAATGCAAGAATTACAAGACCAGTTGCAAGAATTATCGGACCGTGGATTTATTCGTCCTAGTTTTTCACCTTGGGGTGCTCCTATTCTGTTCGTCAAGAAGAAGGATGGATCTATGAGAATGTGCATAGATTACCGAGAATTAAACAAATTAACGATCAAGAATCGGTACCCATTACCGAGGATTGATGATTTGTTTGATCAATTGCAAGGATCAAGTGTTTATTCTAAGATTGATCTACGCTCCGGATATCATCAACTGAGAGTGAAGGAAGAAGATGTTCCTAAAACCGCGTTCAGAACCCGTTACGGTCACTATGAGTTCCTAGTCATGCCTTTTGGATTAACTAATGCTCCAGCAGTATTCATGGATCTAATGAATCGCATCTGTAGACCGTATTTAGACAAATTTGTTATTGTTTTTATCGACGACATATTGATTTACTCAAAGAACAAGGAAGAACATGAGCAACACTTAAGACTGGTACTAGAGATACTCAAGAAAGAAGAATTGTACGCAAAATTTTCGAAGTGTGATTTTTGGTTACAAGAAGTACAATTTTTGGGCCATGTTGTCAGTAAACATGGAATTAAAGTTGACCCCGCCAAGATCGAAGCCATTAGTAAATGGGAAATCCCGAAGACTCCAACACAAATTCGCCAATTCTTAGGTCTTGCTGGTTACTACCGAAGATTCATTCAAGATTTCTCTAGAATCGCCAAACCCTTAACTGCATTGACTCAAAAGGGAAAGAAGTATGATTGGTCCACAGAACAGGAATCCTCATTCCAGTTATTAAAGAAGAAGTTAACGTCTGCACCCATTTTGTCATTACCGGAAGGAAATGATGATTTCGTGATCTATTGTGATGCTTCACGCCAAGGTTTAGGATGTGTATTAATGCAACGCACAAAAGTCATCGCATACGACTCACGACAACTAAAAATTCATGAAAAGAACTATACGACGCACGATTTGGAACTTGGAGCAGTAGTTTTTGCACTCAAAATATGGAGACACTATCTATATGGCACCAAGTGTACAGTGTACACTGACCATAAGAGTCTTCAGCATATTTTTGATCAAAAACAACTCAATATGAGGCAACGTCGCTGGGTAGAGTTGTTAAACGATTACGATTGTGAAATCCGTTACCACCCCGGAAAGGCTAATGTTGTAGCTGATGCCTTAAGTCGAAAAGAAAGAGTAAAACCTCTTAGGGTTCGAGCTTTGAATATTACAATTCGTACTGATCTCACAAAGAAAATTCAAGCAGCACAGTTAGAAGCTTTAAAAGAAGAAAACGAAAAAGGCGAAATGAGCAAAGGATTAGAAAAACAACTTGAAGTAAAAGCCGATGGAACCCTGTATTTTGCTGGTAGGATATGGGTACCAAAACATGGTAACCTAAGGCAACTAGTACTGGATGAAGCACACAAAACGAGGTACTCAATTCACCCAGGAAATGGGAAAATGTACCACGATCTCAAGAAGTTTTATTGGTGGCCTAATATGAAGACAGAAATTGCTACTTATGTAAGCAAATGTTTGACGTGTGCAAAGGTCAAAGCTGAGCACCAAAAGCCGTCAGGATTACTACAACAACTAGAAATTCCGCAGTGGAAATGGGAAAGAATAACCATGGATTTCATTACGAAATTGCCAAGGACTGCAAGTAGTCATGATACTATTTGGGTGATAGTTGATCGTCTAACTAAATCAGCTCACTTCCTACCAATAAAGGAGACAAACAGTATGGAGAAATTAGCACGCCTATATTTGAAGGAAGTAGTTTCCAGGCATGGTGTACCTATCTCCATCATATCTGATCGTGACACCCGATTCACATCACGTTTTTGGCAATCATTACAAAAAGCATTGGGAACTCGATTAGATATGAGCACCGCTTATCACCCACAGACAGATGGTCAAAGTGAAAGAACAATACAAACATTGGAAGACATGTTACGGGCATGCGTGATTGACTTTGGAACCAGTTGGGATCGACACTTACCGTTGGCAGAATTTTCATACAATAACAGCTATCATACGAGCATCAACGCAGCGCCATTTGAAGCACTTTACGGTAGAAAGTGCAGATCTCCTATATGTTGGAGTGAAGTAGGAGAAAGACAACTTACTGGACCAGAAATTATTCACGAAACCACCGAAAAGATCATTCAAATACAACAGCGATTGAAAACGGCCATGAGTCGCCAAAAGAGTTATGCTGATGTAAGAAGAAAACCGCTAGAATTTCAAGTGGGCGACAAAGTCATGCTGAAAGTGTCACCCTGGAAAGGCGTTGTACGATTCGGTAAACGAGGAAAGCTAAGTCCTAGGTACGTAGGACCCTTTGAAATCACCGAAAGAATTGGAGCAGTTGCTTATCGATTAAAGCTACCGCAAGAACTTAGTAGTGTTCACGACACATTTCACGTGTCAAATTTGAAGAAATGTTTAGCTGAAGAGGATGTCGTAATTCCTCTTGACGAAATACGAATTAATGATAAACTGCATTTTATCGAAGAACCTGTTGAAATCATGGACCGTGCTGTCAAACAATTAAAACAAAGCAAAATACCGATAGTTAGGGTTCGTTGGAATGCAAGACGAGGACCCGAGTTTACCTGGGAACGTGAAGATCAGATGAAGCAAAAGTATCCACATTTGTTCACTGATATCGCTCATGAAACAGGTACTACTCAAAATTTCGGGACGAAATTTTCTTTAAGGGGGAGGTATTGTGATGACCCGAAAATTTTTGACTTATTTAAACCAATTCTCTATACGATTTATTATTTTAACACGCTAAACAAAGTCTGTTAGATTGAGTCTCAAAATTTTAGAACTGTTTCATATATACAATCACCTTTGATTACTCTCGACGATTCATGAACAATTATATGTATGTATATATATGTACAAGTAAAAACGACTTTCGTATAGTAAAACCCTATTTGCTAAAATAAAAATTACTTTGCTACAGTAAAACACTATTTGCTACAGTGAAACCGTATTTTGCTACAGTGCTACAGTGAAAAACGAGTTTGCTACAGTGATTTGCTACAGTAAACACTATTTGCTACAGTAAACACTATTTGATGTCGACGAACTAGCAAACAAAAACAGAAAAGGCGGCCATGCGATCGCATGGCAAAAACACTGAAAACTCATGCGATCGCATGAGCTACAGTAAATCGAAAAGTACTATAAAAGGTCAGTTTTGCTCGACGAATTTTTCATAATAATTTCTTTACATAAATTTTATATTTATAATTATAATTATAATTTTAATTTTAAGTTTAATAATAATAAAGTATATTCGAGGGTATTTTTAATTCGGGTTTCAAACCGTTTTAAAATAAGGAAATTTTGGGTATTGTTCGGGGTATTGTTCTTGAATCCAAGACCAACCATACAGTCATCTACCATCATTACGTCTACGCAATTTGCCTACAATATTGAATCGCAATATTGAACTGTGAGTTATAGTCTCCCTTTTTAAATACTTTAAATATTTTTGGGCTGAGAATACATGCAATTTATTTTAAACGCGATAAGACACAAGTACATACTAAATTCTACACTGAGTTAAACCGAAAATCCCTTAGCTTTGGTAACTAGTAGCTGCCAGTACATAGGATATGGACTGGTGGGCGCGAATAATTGTATATGGATCCATAGGGCTTGACATCCCCGTCCGAGCTAGAGCGCTAGCCTTTTAACGGACGTATGTTATTTGAGTTTAAGACACGTTGGTTTGCGTGTATTAAAACGAATGGGGTAATTATCACTATAGCGTTAAGTTTAGTTGCCAGGGTGCTCTGTTACGTAGAATCTATTGATAAACTTTTGATGAAATCTTGTGGTCTATCTTTATACATGTTTATGACTCGAGCAATTAAACCTATAACTCACCAACATTCGTGTTGACTTTTTAGCATGTTTTATTCTCAGGTCCTTAGAATGCTTCCGCTGTGATGTGTTTGTTGCCTGCATGGAGTCTCTCATGCTTTGTACAAAGTTTATTGCATTCAAAATAAAACTGTGTTGTGTAATAAATAATTGGACTGTGATGTCAACCTGTAAATTAAAGACTTATGTATTTCGGGGTTTTGCTTATACCTAAGCACTCGCCCACATGTTTATAACTTTCTATGTTTAGAAAGTCACTTATTTTAATGAATGCAATATTTTATCAAAACGTATCATATAGAGGTCAAACCTCACTGTGGAATCAATGATTAACGTGCCGCGTCAATAGCGATTTTGACGGGTCGTTACAGGTTGGAACCGGATTGGATCTCGGATTCGGATCCGGTTTTTGCTGTGTCCGGTTCTGCTTCTGTCCGGTTCCGGATCGGGTCACCGGATCGGATCTGGATCCGGTTTTTTTGCCCATCTATAGTTTGAGGGCATTATTTATTATTTAATAAAAGATAAGTGGAGTTTAAACTATTCTTATCCATGATGTATGTCATGAAATTAATATTATATAACATTAGCGTCACCTCATAATTTTCTTTTCATCACTAACTCATCACTTTTCACTAGTATCCATGACATATTCTTTCACCATCAAATGAACTCACCTAAATAAACTTAATTAATACAATGTATCATTTTTTTTATTGCATAGTGTACAACAGAAAAAGCCATAAGCTTCGTCCTAAAAAGTGTTTGGATTCGCTTGGTGCATCACGGTGAAATAATTAGTGGAGATTTCAGGATTATAGTTCAATGGGTCCCGAAATTTTTTCGGTGTTAATTATATTTGAATATTAATTTAGTGCTAATTTACCTTAAAAAATATATATTCGAAAAATATATGGGGTCCGAGTAGTTAAACTTGATGGTGTCCTATATAATTTAAAATAAAAACTATAAATTTGAAATATATATGGGGTCTTCCAGTTAAATTTAGTGGTGTCATGTACAATTTAAAGAGTATTTTTTACTAAGAAATTTCAAACTAGTGGTGTCCCGTAACCCCACGGCTTGTATGTACCTATGCCTCCGATAAAAGAAATCTGATATAATCTCACATTGACTAGCGAACAAACTAGTTGGTGCCTTATAAGGGTGGGTGTTCCCTCCTCCTTCAAGCTGATTTTTGAGAGTGAGTTCTACACTTTCCCTTGTAAGATTGATGCATGCCAAGCGTGGGATATGCTTGTATCATTGGTGCTTTCATTGAGATATCCCATCTTTCGAGATCCCAATACCTCGGAGTAGTGACCTATGAAATGGTGGCTTGGACCGGAAGGGAAGGGTGCCAACCGTGACCAACATAGTCGTGACCAACGAGGCCTCGAAGTGGTGGCTTGGACTGCCAACCATGACCAACGAGGACGTTGGATCTTTAAAGGGTGGGGTATTGATATAATCCCACATTGACTAGAGAACAAACTAGTTGGTGCTTTATAAGGGTGGGTGTTCCCTCCTCCTTCAAGCTGGCTTTTGGAAGTGAGTTCTACACTTTCCCTTGTAAGGTTGATGCATGCCAAGCGTGGGATAGGCTTGTATCAAAATCCCTTTGGCACCCCTTTTTGTCTCTACCGGATACTACTAGCCATAGTGAAAGGCGAGTGAAGTTAATGGGCATGGTCCCGAACCTGATGTAGAGAAAGAAAATTACAGTAAAGTAAAAAAATAGGTAACGTAGATAGGGAGTGATCTAAACTAATCCTTTATATAAGTTCAGTATCAGTTACTTTTACTTTATCTATATCTATACATTATTATAAAGCACGTGCCTTTATGCTTATGTGTCATCTCCTCAACTAATCCAATTTAAATTGTCCTACATGTCATTCTATTAATTAACGTATTGCTTAGGTGGAGATTTGTGATAAATTTAAAAATTAATTAGATTATGTGACCTATCATAAAAGGCAATAAATAATAAAGAAATCTATAGTTAATATTAAAATTCTACAATGATGATGTCATTATTAGGCTAATTCATTTGTTAAGAAAAAATTAAAAAGAAAAAGAAAAAAATCTAAACATGGTGGGTGATGTCATTAATTTAAATAATTTTAAATTAAAATTAAATCTTATTAATTAATTATCATTATTAAATCTTATTGAT
The DNA here is from genome assembly GCF_046630445.1 of Rutidosis leptorrhynchoides. Classification (NCBI taxonomy): domain Eukaryota; kingdom Viridiplantae; phylum Streptophyta; class Magnoliopsida; order Asterales; family Asteraceae; genus Rutidosis; species Rutidosis leptorrhynchoides. The sequence continues at coordinate 34,966,538 of NC_092338.1, forward strand.
AATTATTTAAATTAAATAATTTTGAATTATTTTAATTAATTATTTTGAATTGAGTAAACTAATTCTAAATTTATATTTGACAAAATTGCCAAATTAGTCCCTGTGTTTATCCAATTTCTTTTTTAGTCCCTCTCCCCCAAAATCATTTTTATTAGTCCTTATATCTATTTATGAGTCCCAAATTCGTCCCTCTGTTAACTTCTTATGAACGTCCGTTAAGTACAATTGCACATGAATATCACGTGACCAAGGCTGCAATGTTTCATATGCTAATTAAATAATACCTAGACGGCTAGACATAAAACTACAAACAGAACACAAAAAAATTCCTAGACGTAATCTGCTGCAAGTTTTGCAATGGATGGTACTCATCCATCATCTACAATTGTTGATATAATACAAGTTAATCTGCACAACACAACTGGTTAGTACTCGTTTTTTTTGTTCCTTTTTTTGTGATTTTTACATATAACAGCAAGATAACAACACTACTGTTACATTGATTTTAATTTTATTTGTTTTTGTTTTTGTTTTTTTTGTGTGTTTTGTTTGATTTAATTGTAGATGATATAATACAAGTTAATCCGCACAACACAACTGGTTAGTACTCGACAACCTTAGAGCGTTTTAAAATCATAGATTAACGTTTCCGAATTAAACTTTTAAGCAATTTCTCGTTCAATATACGTGGTCATGTGGATGGTGGTTAATTCTAAGAACTTAATTGCTAACCACAATTATGATAATAAACATAAAGATGTAATGCAACTTTTAAAAAAGATATCAACTGTAACGAACAAATTTGCATAAGTGCAGGTAACTTGCCTAAGAGAAGCGTGTAATACTAAATTTTTAAGCAAAAAAGAACATGAGGTTGCAATAGTGCCTTAACACATCACATTGTGTTTTGAGAAAGAAAGCGACAAAGAAAACTAAAATGTCATGGTTGACTTTTCAAAAAGAATACATAGGGCTGCTGGCTGCAAGTTTGAGAGCTAAATAACCAATAACTTCTTTTACCTCTTGAATATTACGGAGTATTATATAAATTAAGTGTTGACTCAAAAAGGTGGGAGGGCAACAGCCCTCTTTTGTCTACACATAGTTCCGCCTATGACTGATGATAATGGTAGTTCTGAATCTGAATACAGTGATGATGATAGTGTTGATTTAAAGGGGTGATTTCATACAGTACAAACGGGCTGATTTGGGGGTAATTGATTTAAAGGGGTAGGATACAGACGGTCACGTGAGGAGCATGTGCAATTGTACTTGACGGACGTTCATAAAAAGTTAACAGAGGGATGAATTTGGGACTCATAAATAGAAATAAGGACTAATAAAAACGATTTTGAGGGAGAGGGACTAGAAAAAAGAAATTGAACAAACACAGGGACCAATTTGACAATTTTGTCTTTATATTTTCATTTACAATTTTAAAATAAAATGAACAACCAATATTATCTCTTATGATTGGATATTGATTGTTTAAATATGCATTTTAGGTGTTTGATTTTTTAGTCGAACTCTGTGATTCCACAGGTCATTAAACTAAATAACTTTAGTATTTACGTTCACTTAATACCTAAAATATATTATTAAACTATTTCGTTTAAACAGACCCGTGGTTTCACGGGTCATTTCACTAGTAGATAATATATATCATATATACATCTACAGAGTATTATTAGGTATATTAATATTATAATTTATCTTGAAAAGATTATAAATATTAATAAATAAACAGTTCCAAATTTTGAGATGTTAGTACGATTTTCCGTATAGCGGCTGTAAGGTACTAGTACAGAAAATAGCTGCTTAGCGTGTGGCGTATAATGTTGATTGTTGTTTGCCCTCGAGAAATTATCTCTGCAGACCCGGAACACGGATGGATGATCCGTGGGGTGGCCTCAATCAATCTGAGGATCAATCTGGAATTGATCCGTATAGCGCGTTGCTGCTAAGCGGCTAATATATGTTTAGAGTGAGAAAGAACTGTGTGAGAGAGAAAGTGTACTTCTCTCTGACTGAAGTTCAGATAAGAATGATGATGTGAAATGTGTTGACCCAGGGGGTCTATTTATAGGAGTAGAATGTCCAAAATTCACGGGATACACGTGTCAATCACTGAATGGTTCTGTTACGTGAAGTATCCGGAATGTCGGTGGCGTGTGCTGACGTGGCTGCGTGCCGTTCACGCGCCGAGTTAAAGGGCTTATGCATAGAAGCTGCCTGCAGGGCTTACGCTTGACGCTGGGCGGCCTGATAAACGCTGGGCGGCAAATACTGAAAATCACCAAATTTAGTTATCTCTTTTGCTCTTTGATCGAGTTTTCTGTATAAAAATGATGTCGTTATGCGTGTATCCTATAGGATACACCATTAAGTCCCCCCAGTTTGATGTCTTTATTTTTGTAAAAAATAAAGTCATTAAACTAAAAAATAAGTAATGCCTTTTCCTCGGGAACAAGAATCTGCTGTAACCGAACTTTTTCGGCTATGTCAGTTACTTTTTGATCATGACCTGCAGAAGGTACCTTTTTGAAATTTGAATTTCATTTTTAATTAAATTTACTTCTCCCGCATTTTTGTACATCTGACACGTGGTAGCACATCAACCATGCGATTAACCATCAACTGTTCATCCTCTGTTTGCTATTTAATACCCAATTTTTACTGTGTCATATTTACCTCAATCTGAATTTATTTCCTTCATCTACCTTAAACTTCTGTCACAAAATTTCTTTCTTAACTTCCCAATCAATGGCTATTTTTAATGTTGAAGATATTCCAAGCAGAATTTCTTCAATCTACCTCGATCGTGTCAGAGTTGCTTTTCCCAAATTTTTTGGTGCAGATGCTGTCGTTTCAGGCCCACATGATCGTGCCTGTCACCCTCCTTCTGAAAAGGTTGCTATTTACGACCGTGCTTTATACTTTTCTCACCTTCGTGTTCCTTTTACAAAATTTTACCAGGACGTTTGCTGTTTTTATGGTGTTAGCGTTGGACAATTTGAGCCTATGTCCATTCGTAAAATCATGATGTTCGAGATGTATTGTATGGCTCGAGATATTACCCCTTATGTTCGTCTTTTTTCTAATCTTGCAACCATAAAACGTTATGATAAATGATGATTTTGTCTTACTCTGGATGGGTTTTTGCTTAATTTCGGCGAGACAAATGAGAATTGGCAGAGTACATTCTTCTTTATTAATAGCGAAGTTATCCCCAATAATTGCCTGCAAGCTAGCTATTGGCGTACTTCGCTTGATCCTCCCAAAGTTATTCATCCAAGGTTAACATCTGAGGAACGAAAAATATTAAATGTGATTAAAAAAGAGAGGATTCCAAATCGTCATTATCCAGAACATATGCTCTCTATATGCTCCCTTAATGCTGAAAGGGATGCAGAAACACGTGGCTGTGCCATTGTTATGGTGAAAAATAAAGGTATAATTTGATTAGAATTTGGTTATCTATTGTTATTATCTGTATAATAATTTCTGTATTCTTATGTTTTTTAGTGATTACTCTGCTCGCCGCTCTGCGTTACACCAGATTTAATGAACTGCAATTTAGATCTGAAAAATTGGTTGATCAGACGCTCGAAAATAGTTTATGTGAAAATGAGCTTGAGGATGATGATGATACTCCTTTAAATCGAGAAAATTCGAGGAAACGTCATGCTGCTGGTAACCACTCTTTTGAATCAATAGCAGAAGAAAACCTTTATTGCTTTTTCCATATGCCTAGCAATGGTGGCTATTATAATGTTGATCCTGATAAATATGCAATAATGAATTGTGAATCTTCTTTTCCGGATTGGAAAAACTTCTTGAATAACAACTGTTATTTTAATTCAGCCCTGGCAGCGAAAGAAGAAGCACAGAAGAAACTTGCTCTTCCGCCTCCCGCTCAGCGTAGCAGAATAGGGGAAAGCAGTTCACAAATAAGCATTCCCAACTTAGATACTACTGGCTTAACAACTCTCTTAGCTGGTCCTCCTGGTAATTATGAGGATTTTATGAAGTATCTTGAAGCGATGCTGTCGCCATCACTTATTAAATTCTTTGAGAGTTTATCTGATGGTGATGCTCAAAAATGTCAAGCACAAGGCATTATTTGGAATATTGCATCTGAATTCAATAATCTAAGGCGTTTAGAGCGTTCTGACCAAGTGCATCGTGACAAATCTAAAAAAATTGAGAAAAACACAGAGGCTCTGAAAGCTGCAGAGCTTGAGTTAGATGCTGCTATTGCTGCAAAGAATGCTGCTGAGGCTCGTTATGTTGAATTGGCCGCTAAAGAAAAATGGTATCTTCACAAGATTGGGACATTAACTCAATCTGAATCATCATTAAGAGAACAATTAGAATCAAGCCAGAGTGAAACCATGCGTCTGATTGAAGGTGTTCCTAAAATTGTGAAGAGTGCTTTCACTTCTAAGAAGTTAACTAAGCCGTTGAACGAATTTATAACTGTTGCGCTGGACACTGACCGGATACGGTTTCTTGAGAGATTGAAAAATGATATACCTGACTTTCCAAAGTCATTGCCGGAATCTCTTATATCTCAATTGAAGCCAAATGCTGAAGATAGACTTAAAGTGCTTGGTGATGAAATAGAACATCTGTCTTTTCCTGAATTAGAGAATTTGTGTAATAATGCTGCTACATCGGTAGACGATGTTCTAAATTTGAAGTTATAATCTGTATTGTTTGTGTTATCTGTTAATTATATAATGTATATAAATGTTTTTTACTTTGCTGATGATTTTGCCAAAGCTTTATATGTTTGATTTGAACAATTAAAATTATGACTAGTCATATACTGTTTGTATAATTTTTTACGTCATGACGGTCGTAGATACATTATATTGCCTGGATGCTCAGCGGAGTTCTACGTTATCCGCTGCCATTTCAATCTTTTGTTTATGATTGAACTTCTGCCACCGAGGAAAAAACTTCTCTTTCGCGGGCAGGGATGACACACAGCTTTGTGACATCTGATTAAAATCCTTGGCCGGATAAAAATTATGAATAATATACCATAAGAAATTTTTCTAAATTCTTATTTCTTTTAAAGAAATTTTTACATTTATGATTGCATCTCATGCTCTAAATAGTTGATCAAGCTATTTGAACATGCAATACTACGCATAAAATTTCTTTAAACTCATTGCATTCCATGTTCGTGGAATTTCTTTGCCGGAGGGTGCTGAGAGGATGTATGACCCATTAGGATGTGCCTTTACAACTTTATATGGGCCTTCCCAGCGTGGTCCTAACTTCCCTTGTTTTTCCTGCCTACTTGCCTCATTATCTCGTAACACTAAATCCCCCTCTTTGAATTGCACATATCTGACTCGCTTGTTATAATATTTTTCCATTTTCTGTTTTACATCCGCTTGACGGATGGCGGCCATGATTCGCCTTTCTTCAAATAAATTCAAGTTTTCACGTACGATGGATGAATTATTTTCTGTATCAAATGCCAAAATCCTTTGTGTTGGAACACGGATTTCAGCTGGTATCACTGCCTCAGTGCCATATACCAAACTGAATGGTGTTTCACCCGTGCTCCATTTTGGCGTTGTGCGGTGAGCCCACAATACATATGGCACTTCATCTACCACTTAGTCCGACTCAAACCCAGCCTAGACTTTATGCCAGCTACAATTTCTTTGTTTGTTACCTCAACCTGCCCATTGGCCTGTGGGTGAGAAACTGAGGTAAATGTTTGTTTGATGTTTAGCTCTTCACACCAACTTCTGAAGGGGTTATCTGCAAACTGTTTTCCGTTGTCACTGACAATTTCATTTGGTAATCCATATTTGCACACAATATCATTCCACACGAATTTCTTTATATTCTCCCTAGTTATTTTTACCAATACCTTCGCTTCAACCCACTTACTGAAGAAATCAATTGCAACAACCAAAATTTTTGCATTTCCTACACTTCTTGGAAAGGGGCATACTATGTCAATTGCCCATTTACAAAATGGCCATGCCGATGATACTGAAATTAAATCATACTTTGGTAAGCGCTGTACGGTTCCATGCCGCTGGCAGGCATCACATGTCTTAATTACGTATGCTGTATCTTTGTAAATTGACTGCCAATAATACCCTTGTCGCATAATCCGTGCAACTATAGTTCTATAACCGGAATGCTGTGCACATAATCCCTCATGCATTTCCTTGACTACATCAATTGCTTGTTGTGGTGTTAAACACCTTAAATTTGGTCCACTGAAGGATTTTCTAACTCTTATCAGTCTTGCTTCCATGGTATCTGTTGGCAGTATTCCGTCCTGCAAATATTTCACATAGGGGGTTATCCAACATGATTCCCTTTCTTCAACTGTTGCAACCACTACCTTTTCATTAACCGATTTATCTTTAAGACCTCCACCAAAACTTTCTTGTGCAAATGATCAAATGTTAATATTGCTAATTTGCTCAAAACATCTGCCTTCTTGTTTTTATTTCTTGGTATCTGCACGACCTCTAAGGTCTCAAATTTTTTTGATATTTTCTCAACTAATTGCAAATACTGTTTCATAGAGACATCTTTAGCTTCAAACCCTCCATTAACCTGTTGTGCTACAATTTGAGAATCAACATATGCACACAAATGTTTTATTCCCATTTCTGACGCTATGCGGAGGCCGAAAAGCAATGCTTCATATTCTGTTTCATTGTTAGATGCATAGAAACAAAACCTCAATGCATACGTATGTTCTTCACCTTCTAGACTAGTAAGTACTAACCCTGCACCAACACCTTCCTCACTTGATGCACCATCATTATGCAACTCCCAAACATGATTGCTAGCTTTAACATTTTGCGGATAATCGACCTTTTCTGTTGTTTCTAATAAAAAATCTGCCAAAATTTGACCTTTGACTGCATGTCGAGGCGAAAAATTTATTTCATATTCTCCCAATTCAATTGCCCATTTTGCTAGTCGTCCTGATGATTCTGGATTTCTCAAAATATGTTTTATTGGCTGGCCTGTCATTACCAGGATTGAATGTGCCTGAAAATATCGTCTGAGTCGCCTAGTTGTGTGTGTTAAAGCATACACCAATTTTTCAATTGGTGGATAATTAACTTCACTTTGTTGCAATACTTTACTGACAAAGTATATAGGCATTTGTATTCCCTTGCGCTCTACGATCAAGACCGAACTGATGGCCTCTGTTGAAGCAGCCAAATACAAAATTAACATTTCTCCTTCTATTGGTGCAGTTAAAGTAGGTAATTCTTTCAAGAGTTGCTTAATATTCTGAAAAGTTTTTTCTGCTTCTTCTGTCCATTTAAAATCTTTTTTGTTCAAACAGCTCTTTAAAACCTTCATAAATGGTAATGATCGATCTGCTGCTCTTGATAGAAACCTTGTTAAAGCTGCCAATCTTCCATTCAGGCTTTGAACTTCTTTATTTGTTTTAGGAGATACCATTGATAATGCTAAAAATGAACATATATTTCATAGCATTATTCCTCAAGAAAGACAAGCTTTTAGTTGCAATTGTTCTATTTACAAGTGATATTCGTTTAAATAATAAAAGGTGAAGACAAAAGACAGATTCGACGAATTGAAGACGCAAACGACCAAAAAGCTCAAAAGAACAAAAGACAATCAAAAAGGTTCCAATTATTGATAAGAAACGTCTCGAAATCACAAGAGTACAAGATTCAAAACGCAAAGTACAAGATATTAAATTGTACGCGAGGACGTTCGAAAATCCGGAACCGGGACCAGAGTCAACTCTTAACGCTCGACGCAACGGACTAAAAATTACAAGTTAACTATGTATATAAATATAATATAATATATAATTAATTATATTAATTATATATATATTATATTTATATATAAAAAACCGTCGGCAGAGAAAACTCCAAGGACTGAGCTGTAAATACTATCTCCGCGACTCGCGGAGTTTGAAGGGGTTTTTGCCGCGAGTCGCGGAGCCCCAAAATTCAACTCTGGCTATAAAGCAAACCGAATTCTGATCAAATTTCATATCTTATTTCATCTCTCTCTCAATATATACGTAATATATATATAATTTATATTTTAATTTTAATTTTAATTTTAAATCCTAATAATAAGGGTATGTTAGCGAATGTTGTAAGGGTGTAAGTCGAAATTCTGTCCGTGTAACGCTACGCTATTTTTAATCATTGTAAGTTATGTTCAACCTTTTTATATTAATGTCTCGTAGCTAAGTTATTATTATGCTTATTTAAAACGAAGTAATCATGATGTTGGGCTAATTACTAAAATTGGGTAATTGGGCTTTGTACCATAATTGGGGTTTGGACAAAAGAACGACACTTGTGGAAATTAGACTATGGGCTATTAATGGGCTTTATATTTGTTTAACTAAATGAAAGTTTGTTAATGTTAATATAAAGATTTACAATTGGGCGTCCCTATAAATTACCATATACACTCGATCGGACACGATGGGCGGGGTATTTATATGTACGAATAATCGTTCATTTAACCGGACACGGGAATGGATTAATAGCCACTAGAATAATTAAAACAGGGGTGAAATTACATTCAAGGGTAATTGGTGTAATTGTTAACAAAGTAGTAAAACCTTGGTTTACACGCAGTCGATAACCTGGTGTATTCATTAAACAAAGTATTAAAACCTTGTTACAATTCGAATCCCCAATTAGTTGGAATATTTAACTTTGGGTATAATAATAATTTGACAAGGACACTTGCAATTTATATTTATGACTGATGGACTGTTATGGACAAAAACCAGACGGACATATTGAATAATCCAGGACAAAGGACAATTAACCCATGGGCATAAAACTAAAATCAACACGTCAAACATCATGATTACGGAAGTTTAAATAAGCATAATTCTTTTATTTCATATTTAATTTCCTTTATTTTATATTTAATTGCACTTCTAATTATCGCACTTTTATTTATTGTTATTTAATCGCATTTTTAATTATCGTACTTTTTAATTATCGCACTTTTATTATTCGCAATTTCATTATCGTTATTTACTTTACGCTTTAATTTAAGTCTTGTATTTATTTTATATTTTACATTAGGTTTTAACTGCGACTAAAGTCTTAAAATCGACAAACCGGTCATTAAACGGTAAAAACCCCCCTTTATAATAATAATATTACTTATATATATATTTGTATAAAAGTAAACTAATATAGCGTTGAGCTTTGTTTAAAGATTTCCCTGTGGAACGAACCGGACTTACTAAAAACTACACTACTGTACGATTAGGTACACTGCCTATAAGTGTTGTAGCAAGGTTTAAGTATATCCATTCTATAAATAAATAAATATCTTGTGTAAAATTGTATCGTATTTAATAGTTTTTCCTAGTAAAATATAAACTATTTTGTATACACCCCGCTGCACATCAAGTATTTTTGGCGCCGCTGCCGGGGAACACTCTTAAACGCCGGAAGCGCAACGCTAATATAAAAAAAAAAAAAAAAAAGATTTTTAGTTACTTTTATAAAAAGTCGTTTTTGTAAAAATACGTTTTAAAAAAAAAAATCGAAAAATATAAAAAGAAAAACAAAAATATAAGTATTTTTAAGATTTTGTTAAATATTTAAGTTTTATAAGTTTCTTTATCTTTATTTTAGTTTATAATAATATAAATTTTATTAAACATCTTTCATTTATATAAAAAATTAAAAACAGAAAATAAAATAAAAAAATAAATAAAGAAAAACGCGTCGAATATTGCAAGCTGTCAACTGAATTTCTGAACCCCGCGACTCGCGGGGTTTAAAGCTTTAATCACCGCAACTCACGGAGGCCATCTGACACGCGAACAGAAACCCTAAAACTGCATTAATTACGGGATATTATTAATTATAATTATTATTTAACCTAATTATTATTATTATTATTATTATTAGTTTTAGTTTTATTTTTACTTTTTATTTATTTATGTATTTAGTATTAATTAGTTTTATTAAATTGTAAAATTAGTAGTTTTATTAAATAAATAATATAAAAATAATATTTTTATAAAAATTGTACTTTTTACAACTTTTTGTATATTTTTATATTTTGTACCTTTTTAATCGTTGTAGCGTAATATTTGTATTTTTTAGCTCATATTTAATTTTAAACTTAGTTTTTGCTATAGTTATTTTTACTCCTATATTTTTAGGCTTTGCCGTAGAATTCCTTAAGTGCTTTTTCTTTAGACTAAGATTTAGGTGCTTTAGAATTTTGCGACGCCTTTTGAAGTTTTAGTTTCTTTTTAAGTTATTTCCATTTGGGATTTAGTTTTTCCTGTAAGCTTTAATATTTTTAGACACCTTTTACTATGTATCAATTATCATTCCAATTAGTAATTTCAATTTGCGATTATAATTTTAAGTTAGTTGTAGTAATAAGGTTAGGTTAGTCAAGTATTTTTAAGTTTTTATAAGTTTCTTTTATTTTTCCGTCACCTTTTATTTTTTCAACCATTTTTTCTTTTTCAACCTTTTTCGACGAACTCTTTTTCTCTCTTATTTCTCGCTATTCTAGTTTTTAGGACTTAGAATTTTTTCTACTTCTTATCTAAATTTCTTAAAATTACGAAAATTTATTTTAAGTGGTTAAATTGATAGACATCAAAATTTTCTGGTTCGTAGTAATAGTTGGATTTGTACGTGGACCGGGTTATTGGAGCCAAACAGTCCTCAATTATATTGAGACCAAACGAATCCTGCCCCTCTGCTGCATCTTTTGGCTATTCGAAACGTGGGCAAAATCAGAAAAGTCTATTGATTGGATAACTTATTATAATTTTTCTTTCCTTTTTAAAACTAATAGGATATTCAGTGAATGCACCGAGCAAGACGTTCATCACCTTTTGTACGTTCACCACCTGTAACTCGATCAAGACATCGTTTAACAAATATAACCGCCATTGATTTTTCTTTAGAATCGTCATCCAGTCGACCAAGTACTTCAGTTCAAATTTCCGATAATCCATTTTTTGAACCCAACCTCACAATTGAGAATCCAGAAAATATTCAGGAACGGTTCATAGATCCTGAACCACTAAACTTTCCTCCGGAGCCACCAATCATTCAAACAGAGATTGTTGAGGAACGAACCATTAAGACAGAATCATCTAGTGATACCGATTCAACAAATTCAATTATGGAGAATCTGGAACCTTTAAGTATGGAAGACCGAATGAGAGCTAAACGCACTGGCCAAGGTCACGCAATTACTCATCCAGACATTAATGCGCCAGATTATGAAATCAAAGGACAAATTCTACACATGGTGACTAATCAATGCCAATTTAGTGGTGCGCCGAAGGAAGATCCAAATGAACATCTACGTACCTTTAATAGGATCTGCACACTATTTAAAATACGAGAAGTGGAGGATGAACAGATATATCTCATGTTATTTCCCTGGACTTTAAAGGGAGAAGGCAAAGATTGGTTGGAATCGTTACCTGAAGGGGCGATCGATACATGGGATGTTTTAATTGACAAATTTCTTAAACAATTCTTTCCTGCATCTAAAGCCGTAAGACTTCAAGCAGAAATTGTTACGTTCACACAGAAACCAAATGAAACTCTATATGAGGCGTGGACAAGATATGGAAAGTTGTTAAGAGGATGTCCGCAACATGGTTTAGACACCTGTCAAATAGTACAAATATTCTACCGAGGATGCGACATCACTACAAGAAAAGACATAGATATAGCAGCTGGTGGTTCTATTATGAAGAAAACCGAAACTGATGCTTACAAAATTATTGATAACACTGCTTCCCACTCACATGAGTGGCACCAAGAAAAAGATATCATTAGATCATCTAAAGCAGCTAGAGCCGATTCTAGCCATGACTTAGATTCCATTTCCGCAAAGATAGATGCTTTCGAGAGACGAATGGAAAAGATGACTAAAGATATTCATGCTATACGAATTAGTTGTGAGCAGTGTGGAGGACCACATTTGACAAAAGATTGTCTCAGTATTGAATTAACAATGGAACAAAGAGAGAATATTTCATACATAAACCAAAGGCCTGGAAATAATTATCAGAATAATTATCAACCGCCAAGACCGATTTACAATCAAAACCAGAATTATAACCGAAATATTCCATACAACAACCAACAAGGTCCTAGCAATCAACAAGTATCCAATAATACTTACAATCAGCAAAGACCTAATTTTCAAAACAAACCACCACAACAAACCGATGATAAAAAGCCGAATTTAGAAGATATGATGACGAAGCTAGTTGAAACTCAAACACAGTTTTTCACATCTCAAAAATAAACCAATGAACAAAATGCTCAAGCATTTAGAAATCAACAAGCTTCTATTCAAAATCTGGAACAAGAAGTAAGTAACCTAGCAAGGTTAATAGGTGAAAGAAAACCGGGAAGTCTACCTAGTGATACAAATGCTAACCCCCGGAATGAAACAGCTAAAGCTATTACCACAAGAAGTGGTACAACACTTAAACCACCTGAAATACCTGTAACTTCTGATGAAGTTATTCCTACTCCACAAGAACCACAACCTGATCAAGATAAGGAAAAAGAACCGGTAGTTGAAAAGGTTAATGAAGATAACACAGTTAAGGATAAACCTTATGTTAAACCATACCAACCACCACTTCCTTACCCGAGTAAAATGAAGAAAGAGAAACTTGAAGCCGAGCAATCCAAATTCTTGGATATGTTTAAACAGATAAATGTAAATCTTCCTTTCATTGATGTGATTTCAGGAATGCCAAGATATGCTAAATTCTTGAAAGATCTAATCACGAATAGAAAGAAAATGGAAGAACTCTCGGCTGTTACTATGAATGCTAATTGTTCAGCAGTGCTGTTGAATAAGATACCAGAAAAACTATCTGATCCAGGAAGTTTCACAATTCCATGTTTTCTGGGTAGTCTTAGTTCAATAGAAGCATTGGCAGACTTAGGTGCTAGTATAAATCTAATGCCGTATTCACTATACGCTAAACTAGACCTTGGAGAATTGAAACCAACCAGAATAAGCATACAACTAGCCGATAGATCAATAAAATATCCTAGAGGGATAATGGAGAACATGCTAGTTAAAGTTGGTACTTTAGTATTTCCAGTAGATTTTGTTGTTTTGGACATGGAAGAAGATTCTCAAGTTCCTCTCATATTAGGAAGACCATTCTTAAACACGGCTAAAGCAATGATAGACGTGTTCGGTAAGAAACTGACCCTAAGTATAGAGGATGAGAGTGTTACCTTTTCAGTTAATAGAGCAATGCAACAACCACAATCTGCAGATGATACATGTTATTATATTCAAACTATAGATGCACATGCAGAATTATTAGAAGAATTTCCAGAATTACAAGGAACAGGAGAATGTTCTTTAGGAGAAGGTAATGAACCAATTGATAAAGCTGAAATGTTAGCTACACTTATAGCTAATGGATATGAACCAACAACAGAAGAAATTCAAATGCTAAAAGAAGAAGACAGATATCGATATAAATCATCGATAGAAGAACCTCCGAAATTAGAGTTAAAGCCACTTCCAAACCATTTGGAATACGCTTATTTACATGGTGAATCTGAATTACCTGTAATAATATCGTCTTCTCTTACTGAAAATGAAAAATCACAACTCATTTCTGTGTTGAAAGCTCATAAACCAGCCATTGCATGGAAGATTCATGATATTAAAGGAATAAGTCCTTCGTATTGCACACATAAAATCCTTATGGAAGAAGGTCATAAAACGTATGTGCAACGCCAACGAAGACTAAATCCTAATATGCAAGATGTAGTTAAGAAAGAGATTATTAAACTGCTAGATGCAGGTTTAATTTATCCAATCTCTGATAGTCCATGGGTAAGCCCAGTTCAATGCGTACCTAAGAAGGGTGGCATGACTGTCATCACAAATGAGAAAAATGAGCTTATTCCTACTAGGACTGTAACAGGATGGCGTGTATGTATTGATTATAGAAAATTAAATGACGCCACCAGAAAAGATCACTTTCCCTTACCTTTCATAGATCAAATGTTGGAAAGATTAGCCGGAAATAGTTACTATTGTTTTCTAGATGGATTTTCCGGATATTTTCAAATTCCAATAGCACCCGAAGATCAAGAGAAAACCACATTCACGTGCCCTTATGGTACTTTTGCTTACAAACGCATGCCATTTGGACTTTGTAACGCCCCTGCAACCTTTCAAAGGTGTATGATGGCGATTTTTCACGACATGATAGAAGAATGCATGGAAGTTTTCATGGATGACTTTTCAGTCTTCGGTGATACATTTAAATCATGTCTAGTTAATCTGGAACGAATGCTAATTAGATGCGAAAAATCAAATCTAGTACTTAATTGGGAGAAATGCCATTTCATGGTTAAAGAAGGCATCGTTCTTGGACATAAAATTTCAAAAGAAGGAATTGAAGTGGATAGAGCTAAAGTAGATGTAATTGCTAAACTTCCACATCCCACCAATGTTAGAGGAGTTAGGAGTTTTCTAGGGCATGCCGGTTTTTACCGACGTTTCATAAAAGATTTTTCTAATATTGCCACTCCTATGAATAAACTCCTAGAAAAGGATGCTCCATTCATCTTTTCAGATGAATGTATCAAATCTTTTAATATTCTTAAAGAAAAACTCACTAATGCACCGATCATGATAACACCAAATTGGAATCTACCATTTGAACTAATGTGCGATGCTAGTGATTTTGCAATGGGAGCCGTTTTAGGACAAAGGATTGAAAAACGATTTCAACCTATATATTATGCTAGTAAGACATTACAAGGAGCACAAACGAACTATACAACTACTGAAAAAGAACTCCTTGCTATTGTCTTTGCTTTTGACAAATTTCGATCATATCTCGTTCTAGCAAAAATGGTGGTCTATACCGACCATTCTGCTCTTAGATACCTATTTTCAAAACAAGATGCTAAACCAAGATTAATCCGTTGGATCTTACTCTTACAAGAGTTTGATATTGAAATCCGAGATAAAAGAGGAGCAGAAAATCTCGCCGCTGATCATCTTTCTCGTCTTGAAAATCCCGAATTAGAAGTTCTGAATGAATCGGCCATACAAGACAACTTTCCTGATGAATATCTATTGAAGATAGATTATAAAGAAATCCCATGGTTTGCAGACTATGCAAACTACTTAGTTTGTGGATTCCTTGAAAAAGGATAAAATACCAAAGACGAAAGAAATTCTTCAGTGATATAAAACACTATTTCTGGGAAGATCCACATCTGTTTAAAAGTTGTCCCGATGGAATAATACGCCGATGTGTATTTGGAGATGAAGCTAGTAAAATATTAAACCATTGTCACACAGGACCAACAGGAGGGCATTATGGGCCTCAACTAACAGCAAGAAAAGTTTATGAAGCTGGATTCTATTGGCCTACAATTTACAAAGACGCACACCTTCTTTGCAAATCCTGTGATGCATGTCAAAGGGCCGGAAAAATAAGTCAACGAGATGAAATGCCACAAAATGTCATCCAAGTATGTGAAGTATTTGACATTTGGGGTATTGACTTTATGGGTCCATTTCCAAAATCTCATAATAATCTATATATACTCGTAGCCATTGATTATGTATCTAAATGGGCGGAAGCAAAAGCTCTCCCAACTAACGATGCACGAGTTGTAGTCAATTTTTTAAAACGTCTTTTTGCAAGGTTTGGAACACCGAAAGCTTTAATAAGTGATCGGGGAACTCATTTTTGTAATAATCAACTTGAGAAAGTTCTTAAAAGATATGGAGTAACTCATAAAATCTCCACCGCATATCATCCACAAATAAGTGGACAAGTTGAAAATACCAACCGAGCTTTAAAACGTATTCTAGAGAAAACCGTAGGATCAAATCCGAAGGAATGGTCCATTAAATTGGAGGATGCACTCTGGGCTTTTAGAACAGCCTACAAAACTCCAATTGGAACCACACCTTTTAGACTTGTTTATGGAAAAGCATGTCATCTTCCAGTAGAAATTGAACACAAAGCATTTTGGGCTTTGAAGACATGTAATCTTGATTTACATGAAGCCGGACGTCTACGATTAAGTCAACTAAACGAATTAGAAGAATTAAGACATGAAGCATACGAAAATTCGTTAATCTATAAAGAAAGAACGAAGAAATGGCATGATAAAAGAATCAGAAGTTCAAAGGAATTTAAAGAAGGAGACAGAGTTCTTCTTTTCAATTCACGATTCAAGCTATTTCCTGGAAAATTGAAATCAAGATGGTCTGGACCATTCATAGTCAAAAGAGTTTTCCCATACGGAACGATAGAATTGATAAATTCAAATGGGATTGAATTTAAAGTTAATGGTCACAGAGTTAAACATTACATACATGATCCGATGGAAGTCGACAACGAAGTTAATCACAATTTCGACACCACAGCTAACTAAGTGTGGGGAGAATCAAGTCTTTAAAGGATAATATGTATTTCTGTTAGAGTTAGATTGTCTGTTTTCGTGTAGTTCTCGAAAATGGAACACGTATGGTCTTTCCCTAGCAGACCCTAAAGAACTAGTCTTCTCCCCCCATTCTGAATTTTTATTTTTTTTTAGGTTTTTACAAAATGAAGACTGCCTGTGAACTAAACCATGGTCTAATGCTACACGCTTTGATCACTAAACGTAATAATGACATACTACCGAGCGAATTAGTATCAGTAATCAGAGAAAGAATGGACGGAGTTAGAAAAGGATCCAGATGCGAAGATAATAAGTTACAATTTGGTAAAGGAAAATCAAAATCCGCAGCAAAAAGAAGAGCACGACACCTAGAAAGATGTCACAAATGCGGAAAATGGTCACATGGAGATAAATGTTCAAATAATCAAACCTATTCAAATACCGAATTTGTTACTTTATGCAGAGACGGACCGTTCATATGTTTAGAAGAAAAGACACTGAATGCTCGAGGTTACGCCTATGCAGCCATGGAAAACCAATTAAACCGACTATCTTATGAATGGAATAGATTATATAACTAAGAAATCTATTTCACAGGTATGTCTGTACAGTTTTTATTTTTATTTTTATTTTTAACCTTTTGATAATAAACGCTAATTTGTTCGCTAAAAAGTATTAAATTGGTATTGAATAAAATTAGGTTTGGCGACCGAAATTATTGATATCATTCAAAAAATTTATTACATCACTGCGAAATTTAACGTTTATTCTTAAGGTATAAATATCTTTAATCAATCAACCCAAAATATTTCAAAAATTCGTCATGAGTCAAATTAGGTCTTGGAACCGAAATTACTTTACCGAAAAGAGGGGCGCATATTTTTGATAATATTTGATTGATTAAAGTGGGATAAAAAGCCAAAAAGATTTTTTAATTTTATTTTTACCATGTTTTTAAAATTAATATAAATCTTAAATTAATATTGTAAACTTTGTAAAAACAATATATTTAAAATTGTAAATATTTGAAAAATTAATATAAGTTTAGTGTGAATTTATAATATGAATTTTTAAATTAAGTCTGGTGTGAATTTTTAATATAAATTTTGAATTTTATATTTAAGTTGTGTGAATTTAAAATCAAAAATTTACTTTATCTCATTAAGTTAAAAATATGATTTTTTTAAAATTCGTCGTAAGTTGAAGACTAGGTCTTTGAACCGAAATTGCTTTACCCAAGGGAGGGACGAGAACTTTTATTATCATTATTTTTAATCTTATTGATTTAAAGTATGCAAAAAAAAAAAAAAAAAAAAATTAAAAAAATCCAAAAATCTAAGCTTTTAAAACAATCGCTTGAAAATGACAAAATTTTAAAATTTTGTCGAGGGACGGACTAGGGCATCTTCCCGAAACGACCTCGTCCTAAAAAGAAACAAAATTTTTAAAATTTTATTTAATTCTATGTTTTAAAAGTATAAGGTTTAATATAAAAAAAAAAAAATACCAGAAATTACACCCCATGCGAGTCGCATGGGGGTATGCACAAAACCATGCGACTCGCATGGCTACAAAAAACTGGTCAGGATCATTTATCCAGCGAATCTGTTTCTTTCTCACAATACACACACATATACACGAACTTGCACCCAAATACTCTCAAAAATCCGCCATTTTTCACCAAATTTCTTGCAAGACTTCACAACAATCATGCCTAGATTCAGTAGTCTCAACCCCTTCAGGAGAAAGGTAAAGATTTCACCCCTAATCTCTTTAAATTCGAATTTTTGTGTTCTTGAGCTAGAAATTTTATATTTTGATTTTGTTAAATTTAGGTGTAATTAGAGCTAAATTGTTGTTATATTATGCATGTATATCCTAGATAGAAGCTATTTAACATGAATTGAAGCTAAAAACTTCAAATTTTTAAGAATCTAGGGTTTGTGTTCTTGAGCAATTTGGGGCTTTTTGATATAAACAGGTTATGGCCGATTTTTGTCATGAATTGTTGCTAAATTAAGTAGTGTAACATGTTTAGGTAGTTAATTGATCCAAACTTTGAGCCTAAACATGTTTTTGAGAATTAAAGTGGACTTTTTAAGTCTAAAAATTCATGAACTTGGATAATTTGATATAAAGGCCATTTGAAACTTGTTTCATTGCTAGTAGTGATTATTTTGGCATGTTATTTGAGATAAATGCTTATGAACTTGATGTACATTTTTCGTATATGCTTATTTGACAAAGTGTAGACTTGACAAAAATATGAAAATGAGCACTAGCTTGATTTGAATGCCATGTAACAAGTGTTTAATTGTTATAATGATTATTGTTGACATGTTTAAGAGTTTAAATGTGATAAAACATTGTACACATTTTCGTATGCAAAAGTGTAGAATTGTTATTGTTAAGAAAATGTGTATAAAATGTGTTATGAATTGAACATGTCATCATAATTGTTTCAAGTTATTATTTTGCTAACACTAATGCATATTTGGATGCACAAATTTTGTGTTTAATGTGTTTTGCAGAGAAATACAGATACGGACGGTGCATCATCGTCCAGACAACCAGAGCCCGAACCAGAAATGTTTTATGAACAAGAACAACATATGCAACAAGAAGAAGAACAACATGAGGATCAACATATTCCATATCACGATCAAGATCAATTATTCATGAATCAGTTTCGTCAATTCGCTCCACATCAAATGATTCTGAGCTTAGACATTAATGAAGATCAGTTACACCCAAATCTGAGATTTGATCGATGTTGGATAGAGTACCCAGATTATCAAAAGAACATGCACATTCTCTACTTTAAGGTTGTTGAAATGCCAAGGGCAATTGACTGGGTACCTTTGGAAACAGTTGACCTTGCCGAACCGATTCGGGAATTATTGGTGCAAAGGTATGGTAATTCTCAGTTTAACGATTGGATGCGCCTATTTTCCATTCGTAGAACCATATATAGGGAATGGTGTATAGAATTACTTAGTACTATTAAGTTAAACAGTGATGTTAGGAGGATAGATGATAGAAGCTTTATTAGATTTCTGTTAGGTGGACGCATGTACAGAATGTCCATGATAGATTTAGCCAGGGCCTTACAGATTTACACCCCTGCTGAACTTTTGAGCCCCGACTGTAATAGCCTGATTGCCCAAGGGGAAAGGATAGATAGGGAATTTGATATTAACGCCGTCTGGAGGCGTATGTCCCACTTTAATGAATTTCACGCCAGTGGAAATCATACATACTTAGATATAGACAGAGCTGAACTCCGGGTGATTCATAGATTCTTAGCAAACACAATTACACAAAGGGGTAAGAATAAGGAGAAATTGACCGTAAACGATTTGTTCTACCTCAAGTGTATTAGAGACCCGAGGAGTTTCGTTAACATTCCCTATTGTGTTGGTTATTATCTCGCTAATGTAGTTTCGGGGATGAAATCGGAGAGTATTATAGGTGGTGGTATTTTCATTACTCTCATTGGAGAGTATTTAGGTGTGGATAAGCACCAAGGGGGTCCAATGAACGAAATAGAGGACGAAGGTGAAACTATAAGTTCAAACCTTTATCACGGTGCAAGGGTATTATTGATGAGACGTGGTCGGGTATATCGATACGAGGGACCTCAGCGACAGGTAGAAAGAGGTTCGGATGACGAAATGGAAGAGGCGAACAACATTATAGGAGTTGTTCGGGAGACTGCTCTTGATTTAGGCGTTCGTATGGAGGATGAATACATGACGAACTATGATAGGCATATGCAGTACGAGGCATGGCAACGTCGGAATGACTACGAGCATTCCCGGCAACGAGAGCATGGCCGATGGGATTATCATCAGCGCCAAATTATAAGCCAGTTGCAGCCTGGCGAGATGTATTATCCGACCCGACCCGCATACTATCCCGCACATCAGCCAGAAATGAGACCACCCTATGATTCATATGATTATGACGCAGCATACCAGTTCACCTATAATCAGCCATGGAACCCGGACGCGAACATGAATTGGGATCCATATCCTAATTTTCCTCCTAACCCACCTCCTGATCAGTAGAGATAAGTTGGTAATTTATATTTTTATTATTTTAAACACTTAACATTTTAATTACATTTATGTAATGTTTGATATTTCTATTATTATTGTGTACTAATATTTTTCTTATAATTTGAAAGTGGGATGCCAAAGTTCCATTTCAAATTACATGTATGATTATATTTGTATTGTATGTATTTTATGTTATGCACAAAACAGGATAAAACAACGCGTTTTCAAAGACTGGCATTAAGTTCAGCAAAAGTAAGTAATTTTGACGACAAGATGCAAAATATATGTGAAATAACAACAAGACGGAATGAACAAATGACGTGCACCCTTTATCATTCAGCAAATAAACGCCAATATATTTGGAAACTTTGGTAAAAATTTAATCATTTTCACACAAATCACCCTCAATAATTTAAATTGTTACTGATTTCTTGCAAATGAGGGCATTGCAAGATCTTAAGTGTGGGAAGGGGTTAAATTCTTTCGGATTTTAAATTTTTTTTACTTTATACACTTGGTTACCATTAAAAATGCTAGTAACTCAGTAGTTGTGTTAGAATCTAGTGCTCTCCGATAACAAAGAACAGCCCTAGTCTTATATACTAACTACCCAATTCTAGTAAAATTTTTTAAAATTTTCAATTAAATGAATTCAAATCATGTTTATACATATTTATGAACGATAAAACTAGGTTTTAACACCGAAATTATTGTTACCTCGGAAAGGACATAAATTGAGAAACAAACTAAAATGTTAAAATTCATTTAAAATGGAATAGAGGACGATAAAAAGGAAAATAAAAGCCAAGTGTGGGAAAATTTACCAAGTTATTTTAAACATATGTCACATATATCTGTAACAAATAACTGAAAATACTTTTGCTTTGGACTAAACTAAACTGTTTTACCCGATAAAAGAAAAGAAGAGATGGATCTACACGATGAATCAATTCCATCATTAAAAGGAAGTAAAGTCTTCTGAAAAAGACACGCGCTTCTTGATTTAGGTCATGAAGTTGTCGTCCAGACCAGCTGTAGGTTGACGAAAAATCTAGAAAAGTCATCACTAAAATCAGCAGGAAATCCACGGACCTCAGCATTAAACAGGGTCGCCAAGTGGTCAGATTTATCCTAACCATGAGAAGGATTTATCTCGTACAATGGGGGGGCACCATGCAAATTAGCTGGATAAGACTAATGAATCAGATCCCCAGAAAGGATAATCTCCTTAAAGATTAAAAATTAGCTTTTAAGACTGATATTACTCAATCCTAGAGATTGACCTTAAAGATTGAGAATTCAAACTCATGGAATTCAATGATATCTAAACTCGAGCTTAAACGAGAAAATATTTTGATCAAAATTACAAACCGATTTGTTTTCTGAAAACCCTATTTTCAATGCGTTCATTACCATTGAACATAAAATCCTAGGAATTCACCTGGAATTCATTAGGTCACCTGAACTAAATCGGGTGTCAACCGTAAGAACGGTGGTTGCATAGTAGTCAAAGACAGGACTTTGTGCCAAACCGAAAAATTATAAGGGTGAGCTTTACTATTGCTCCTACCAAGGATAGTAATTGCGTCCGACACGTTATAGACCATAATCAAAAGCATGTCACGGGACATTGCCTTAACAGTTGCTTGTTCAACGCTTTCCTTTACAACCGGACGGTAGTTTGCCGAAAGGTAATATACGGAACAAGTAAACTGGACGTGTTGCTTTCCAAATACAAGGTTAGCAAGTGGGTGACACAAAACAGCAAGTTTTGAGCTAAAATTTTCAAATCTGAAACCCACCAAACCCACAAAAATATTTTGCAAACACCGGTAAAGGGTTATTCCGGAAAACTTATCTAGGGTAAAAACTAGATTTCAAAAGATCAAATGTTTTCATAAAGATCCAATTTCCTTAATGGATCTAAATTTTTATAGTCATGTGGGACTGTAAACCATATCGTTACTACCATTGTTTATACCGCCGTATAGAAATCACTGATGTACAAAGTGTGAAGAATAAAAAAGTGATTCTAATATTTCAAGACGATATTGCTTGAGGACAAGCAACGCTCAAGTGTGGGAATATTTGATAATGCTAAAAATGAACATATATTTCATAGCATTATTCCTCAAGAAAGACAAGCTTTTAGTTGCAATTGTTCTATTTACAAGTGATATTCGTTTAAATAATAAAAGGTGAAGACAAAAGACAGATTCGACGAATTGAAGACGCAAACGACCAAAAAGCTCAAAAGAACAAAAGACAATCAAAAAGGTTCCAATTATTGATAAGAAACGTCTCTAAATCACAAGAGTACAAGATTCAAAACGCAAAGTACAAGATATTAAATTGTACGCGAGGACGTTCGAAAATCCGGAACCGGGACCAGAGTCAACTCTTAACGCTCGACGCAACGGACTAAAAATTACAAGTTAACTATGTATATAAATATAATATAATATATAATTAATTATATTAATTATATATATATTATATTTATATATAAAAAACCGTCGGCAGAGAAAACTCCAAGGACTGAGCTGTAAATACTATCTCCGCGACTCGCGGAGTTTGAAGGGGTTTTTGCCGCGAGTCGCGGAGCCCCAAAATTCAACTCTGGCTATAAAGCAAACCGAATTCTGATCAAATTTCATATCTTATTTCATCTCTCTCTCAATATATACGTAATATATATATAATTTATATTTTAATTTTAATTTTAATTTTAAATCCTAATAATAAGGGTATGTTAGCGAATGTTGTAAGGGTGTAAGTCGAAATTCTGTCCGTGTAACGCTACGCTATTTTTAATCATTGTAAGTTATGTTCAACCTTTTTATATTAATGTCTCGTAGCTAAGTTATTATTATGCTTATTTAAAACGAAGTAATCATGATGTTGGGCTAATTACTAAAATTGGGTAATTGGGCTTTGTACCATAATTGGGGTTTGGACAAAAGAACGACACTTGTGGAAATTAGACTATGGGCTATTAATGGGCTTTATATTTGTTTAACTAAATGAAAGTTTGTTAATGTTAATATAAAGATTTACAATTGGGCGTCCCTATAAATTACCATATACACTCGATCGGACACGATGGGCGGGGTATTTATATGTACGAATAATCGTTCATTTAACCGGACACGGGAATGGATTAATAGCCACTAGAATAATTAAAACAGGGGTGAAATTACATTCAAGGGTAATTGGTGTAATTGTTAACAAAGTAGTAAAACCTTGGTTTACACGCAGTCGATAACCTGGTGTATTCATTAAACAAAGTATTAAAACCTTGTTACAATTCGAATCCCCAATTAGTTGGAATATTTAACTTTGGGTATAATAATAATTTGACAAGGACACTTGCAATTTATATTTATGACTGATGGACTGTTATGGACAAAAACCAGACGGACATATTGAATAATCCAGGACAAAGGACAATTAACCCATGGGCATAAAACTAAAATCAACACGTCAAACATCATGATTACGGAAGTTTAAATAAGCATAATTCTTTTATTTCATATTTAATTTCCTTTATTTTATATTTAATTGCACTTCTAATTATCGCACTTTTATTTATTGTTATTTAATCGCATTTTTAATTATCGTACTTTTTAATTATCGCACTTTTATTATTCGCAATTTCATTATCGTTATTTACTTTACGCTTTAATTTAAGTCTTGTATTTATTTTATATTTTACATTAGGTTTTAACTGCGACTAAAGTCTTAAAATCGACAAACCGGTCATTAAACGGTAAAAACCCCCCTTTATAATAATAATATTACTTATATATATATTTGTATAAAAGTAAACTAATATAGCGTTGAGCTTTGTTTAAAGATTTCCCTGTGGAACGAACCGGACTTACTAAAAACTACACTACTGTACGATTAGGTACACTGCCTATAAGTGTTGTAGCAAGGTTTAAGTATATCCATTCTATAAATAAATAAATACCTTGTGTAAAATTGTATCGTATTTAATAGTTTTTCCTAGTAAAATATAAACTATTTTGTATACACCTCGCTTCACATCAACCATATTTTCAATTGCTTGAATCTTTTTTGGATTAGCCTTGATTCCCCTCTCTGTAACAATATAACCTAAGAATTTGCCTTCTTCTACACCAAAAGTGCACTTCTTAGGATTCAATTTCATATTGACCTTTCGTAATGATTCAAACGTTTCAAGAGTATCTCTGAGCATACTGTCTTCTGTATGGCTCTTGATAACAATGTCAACAACATAGGCTTCTACATTTTTACCTATTTGATCTTTAAATGCTTTATCAATTACGCGCTGGTAAGTTGCTCCTGCATTCTTTAATCCGAAAGGCATCATGATATAACAAAAAATTCCATCTGGTGTGTGGAATGCTGTTTTATCTTGATCACGTATTGCCATTGGGATTTGATGATATCCTTTAAATGCATCCAAAAAGGATTTAAACTGATACCCACTTACAGACTCCACTTTCCAATCGATTTCTGGTAAAGGATAATTGTCTTTTGGACATGCTTTATTTAAATCTGTGAAGTCTACACACATCCTCCATGAATTATCTGGCTTTCTTACCATAACCGGGTTTGCTACCCATGTCTGGTATTTTACTTCCCTCAAAATTCCAGCATCCACCAATTTTTTAACTTCTTCTTTGAGAAATTTTGTTCGATCTGGAGCCATGCCTCTTTTCTTTTGACACACTGGTGGAATATTAGGATTCACACCAAGCTTATGTTCAGCTACATGACGTGGTACTCCAGTCATATCAGAATCTTGCCATGCAAAAACATCCAAATTTGTGGCTAAGATTTTGTAAAGCTTTTCTTTTGTTTATTTTGTTATTGTGTTTCCAATTATGATTTTCTGATCTGGAAACTCTGGATTTGGTGATATTGACCCATCTTCATGAATGATTGGGTTAACAGCTGTTCTGTTTATTTGTACACATTCTATTGGTCTTTTTCGTTCAGCGTACAGCGTGGCGATGCCAGCCGGTGTGGGGAAATTGATCATTCCATGTACCGTTGACGTCACAGCTCCGAATGCCATCATGGCTGATAGTCCTAAAATGACATTATACTGCGTATTTGCTTTCACAACCAAAAATTCAATATGAGCAGTTCTTTTAAATGGCATTTTTCCCAATACTACTTCTAAAACTATGCTTCCTTCTGACCATGACAGATCATTAGCAAAACTTGCTAAGGGAACAAATGTGTCCTTTAGCTTTTCCTTAACTCTGTCCGGTAGTTGTATAAAACAATGTTCATACATGATATCTGCTCCTGCTCCGGTATCAGTATATATTCCTCCAATAACACAATTTTCTATTCGAGCTTCAATCACTACAGGAGCGTCAGATGGATTGGTGTTAAACATGGAAGGAAAAGCAATCATTTCTTGTTTCCAGTCTTCTAATGTTTCTGCTTTTCTCCGCTGTCCGGCTTGCCATGAATGTATCATGTTTGCTTCAATGGGAGCTATCTGACAATTATGCCTTTTGGTGCTCTTGAAAGTTTAGTGGTTCTTTAGAACGGGTGGCGCCATCTGTTAGTACGATTTTCCGTATAGCGGATTTAAGGTACTAGTACAGAAAATAGCTGCTTAGCGTGTGGCGTATAATGTTGATTGTTGTTTGCCCTCGAGAAATTATCTCTGCAGACCCGGAACACGGATGGATGATCCGTGGGGTGGCCTCAATCAATCTGAGGATCAATCTGGAATTGATCCGTATAGCGCGTTGCTGCTAAGCGGCTAATATATGTTTAGAGTGAGAAAGAACTGTGTGAGAGAGAAAACGTACTTCTCTCTGACTGAAGTTCAGATCAGAATGATGATGTGAAATGTGGTGACCCAGGGGGTCTATTTATAGGCGTAGAATGTCCGAAATTCACGGGATACACGTGTCAATCACTGAATGGTTCTGTTACGTGAAGTATCCGGAATGTCGGTGGCGTGTGCTGACGTGGCTGCGTGCCGTTCACGCGCCGAGTTAAAGGGCTTATGCATAGAAGCTGCCTGCAGGGCTTACGCTTGACGCTGAGCGGCCTGATAAACGCTGGGCGGCAAATGCTGAAAATTACTAAATTTAGTTATCTCTTGTGCTCTTTGATCGAGTTTTCTGTATAAAAATGATGTCGTTATGCGTGTATCCTATATGATACACCATTATGAGATAAATATAATCATACGAAGTAATATATGGAGTAATATTTAGCTTAAAAAAAGGTACGGAGTAATACGTGTTAAATAAATATATACGGAGTAATTAAGAAGTAATATATGGAGTAATATTTAGCTTAAAAAAAGGTACGGAGTAATACGTGTTAAATAAATATATACGGAGTAATTAAGATTTTTACCTGATCCACTTATGTTCGCATTAGGAAAGTAATTTTTTCTTTTTTATAGGATAATTTTATTAGATATTAATCATTATTAAATAATTATTACAACAAAACTCAATATCACATAAGTGGTGCAGGGGAAGAGGAGATGTAGACAATCCTTCCATATCCGAGAATAAAAAAAAGTCATTTCTCCATTCAGAGTGAAAACACTCTTAAAAGTAGAGAAAGTCATCCCTCTCTCTATTCGACGGATAGAGAGATTTCTTTCGAGTGGACATTCGGCCAATAGTTAGGAAATTTTTTCAAAAAATATAAAATAAAATTAAGACGCCATGAAAAAGGTAAAATCAAATTTCCATGTGTTTAAATCCTGCCTGAAAGTTAATTTAGGCTCTAAAAGTCAGTCAAGTCGACAATAAATCGACGCTTGCTGTTGACTCAATAACTAGAGCCGTGAATTATATTATGTTAAATAATTATTAACATTATTTACTCATACATCCAATTGTTTGATCAAGTAGCTAATTTATTTGAAGTCACAAACTTATAATCACAAAGTTTGATGAAAATTGTGTTACTAGAAAATATTGCTTACTCGAACTATGCTCATCAACATGTTTTCTAAAATTATAATCATCTTTCATTTATTATCTTAAATCTCAATTAACATACAAATATTTGAAAAGAACTTCCGGATCATATAAATAGGAATTCATGAAGGATAATTCATCGAAGAAGTTTTTAAAAAAATACTAATATAATTATAAATGGTATGTCACGGGTCACGAGATTCATGGCTGATAAATAAGATTTATTACGAAAGTAAAGTTATACTTTTTGAAATCGAATATTACTCCGTAATATTCAAATATTGAACATCAATGCATCATGTGTGATGAATATATTTGTCAAATGATCGAGTCGAATTGGGTAACGTCACAGGTCAAAACAGGTTTAGTTGATACGTGTCATTAATTGAACGAATCAGGTTTCAAGTTTGGTTGAATGGGTTTGGCCAGAGTCAGGGTGTCATTAATTGAACGAATCTGGTTTCAAGTTTGGTTGAATGGGTTTGGCCAGAGTCAGGTTTCAAGGTTTGTCTTTATATTTTCATTTTACGTTTTACATTGTATTTCGCTTTTTTTTCTTTCTTGAACGATGGTTAGGACTTATGAGTCACTGAAGGGTATTCGAACGCGATGTCAAAATCCACTTATCCGATCATCACCTTAGACGAATCATGTATAGTCATACCACCCATAAGGTGGAAATCCTTATGACGAATCCATTCAGGCATTGCTTGTGGTAAAACGTATTCGGGCGAGGCTCAAACACATAACGTCTAAAACCTCCAAAACCCATGAAATGAGCGGGTAACCACAAAGAAAATTACTTTGCAACATCTACATCTATGTTTACATTTTAAAACTATTTTAATTATGATTATAATTATTTAAAAGAAAATAATTATGTTTTTAATATTACGTTTAATTATGTCTTATGTTTTTAAAAATCCAAAGCACGTGCAAATATGCTTACGTGTCATCTTCTGTTTAATTATGCCACGTGTCACTTCAATAATTTTTCTCAAAAATTTCTTATTGTAATATTGTAATTTTCTTTAAGATAATATTACGCATAAAAATTGTTGTTAAATATTAATTATTATGCATAAATATCAAAATATATGAATATACAAATATCCAACATATAATAGCATCTACATCCTTTTACTCTTATAGAGTATTCAACATTAGAGATATTTCTTTAATTTAAATATACATGGATATATATGGATATTTGTTTAATAACTTAAATATAGTAACACTATAATTAATTTATTTAATTTAAATAGGATTAATTCATAAATATCAAAATAAATGGATATACGGATATCAAACATATAATAGCATCTACATCTTTTAATATAAGATTTTTAAAAAATGATTTAAAAAAATGATGTCACGTAAGCAAGCTATCTTTTGACTAAAATTTCAATATATACATAATATCATAAGTTTTCCTTTAGCTCAACTCCTTAATATTACGGAGTAATTTGGATGATCAATCATCAGATTTTTTTTTCAATATTTGATGATGATCATGATGTTTTTGAAATTCGGTCAACGGATATTAAATACCCTAATCATTCGATAATATTACACATATACTTTATAGGCTCATTAACAAATGTGTAATGCACGGGCTCAAAGTCCGATATTTACATTAGTGAAACATAAACTTACAACTTTCGTGCAACGCACGGGCTCATAAAACTAGTAAAACAACATGGCAACAACGATATGTAACATTTACGATTCTTACCCTCCTATAAAAGGTTTACTATTTTGAAGCTATTTGAGCTTGCTTCTTTTTTTTTTTTTTTTTTTTTTTTTTTTTTTTTAATTTTGAGTTTTTCTAACTTTATGAATGTATATTTTATAATATCTAGAGATTCATTTTTTATTTATTGCTAAGAAACGAATACGTTGAACAAAGATTTATTCATCAAAAGATGAAAAATCGAACAAGAATACAACGAAACATTGGAGGATTCGAAACTATAAAACGTGACTTTACTCGCTATTTACGTCCGAGTCATTACGAGAAAAAAAAACTAGACACACTAATAAGCACTAACAACAAACCAAATGAATCTAGTGATTCATTAGCTTTAATTTTTTTCATATCATAAATGCATGTATATTTTGATATTTTGAAAAATAAAGTGTTTTGTTGGAAATATATTTTTCTTATTAACATGTGTATCTGACTAAAAAAAATATGTGTATCTGACTCACTTTGCGTGACAACTAATCTCTAAGTTAATTACCCCCGAAGTTCATGTCCTTTAGGTTTTTCTGCTTGTTAAGAGCTCATGGTGTCAAACAATTTTTCCGACGTTCTTCATAGTCGACGTCGGGGACGGCTAAAATCACGACACCGCCTTGCCGTTGAATTCGCCGTCGGTGACCCATTGTCACATACCTGACGTTGGTTTCCTCCTTTATTATTATTTTTTTTTTCAATTCTCCCATTTTCCTTTCTTTCTTGTTTCTTTGTATTTGGTAATGTTTAATCCGATTTTATAATTTTTTTGCAGATATGAAGATGTCGATTATAGGTGGCAACAAGAGTGTAGACTTGAAGGTTAGGATTTTTTGAGCTTTACAAGAATGAAATGGGAAACATGATGAAGAAGAAGTGCATACTCTCTATTTATTACTATTAATAATACTCCGTAGTCAAATTTTGTTCGAATAAAATAGGAGTACTCCGTATTATTTGCTTTTACTTTGTTTAATAAATTAAAAATCATTAAATATTAATATTTGATATTTGATATTAGTATTAATATTTGATATTTGATATTAGTATTATTTTAGATATTATATTTAAATAAAATGAATTAAATAATTAAAATGAACACTAAACGACACCTCATATTTATTTCTTTTCAGTCTCTTTCAGTGTCTCCAAACAACATTGGAAATGGACACCGAACGAAACTCTTTGCTCTAACCTAATGTTATCTTTTTTTTTTCCTGAATAGTAAGCGAGGAAACTCTCCTATGAACGAGCACATTGGCTCCCCCATAGAAGGTAAAACCTCGGGTAATCAAGTCCCCCGAGCGCGAGACCTGGTACCGGGTGAATTGCGCATTATGCGTACCCTCTAGTCACACTTCCTTTTTGAACAATTTGACATAGCCAGGAATTGAACCCGGGTGTTGTGCTTTCATTGGTCATAACCCACGAATTGAGTTCGACTATATGTAAATAGTTGATACTTAAATTACGATATCTAGAATTCTTATTATTTTGTTTAATTCGAAACTGAAATTATCAATCATCATTTAAATATATTACACTTGGTACAAAACCAGCACATAAAATAAAATACATATTAATTTCCATTGTAAATTGCATATCAAAAAAAAAAAAAAAAAAAAAAAATAATAATAATAATAATCTATACATATATAAAGAGTGACTCCTTTTGTCAATAAATGAGTCCCATAAATCCTTTTACTAATCAAAGAAAAATAAATAAATTATTAACTTAAATGTTTTAACCCTATCTTATGATAATAACTTACACGGAGTAGTAAATAATGTTCGTAAATATGCAAGTTATAAAAGATGAAACATTGCATGTTAATTACATTAAAATGGTATAGTGTAAACTGATAAGAGGGAATGTCAAAAGAATAAGAAATTAAAAGTATTAAGTAGCTCATTCAAACCCCATGAAATGTTCAGACTATCTAACCCACATGATATGTATGTTGCATGATTAAGGATTTAAGGTAATTTTGGTCGTAACTATTTTCAACTTGAATCTACATATGTTGTATGTCGTTTGTTTGATATTGATTTACATATTTATAAATTATTTTTTTATCTACTGTATTTATATAATGCAGAGGAAGCTTAATCAAAGATGAGAGTGTGAAATCAATGATCCGGCGTTCAAACGAATCATGTTAACTAACTAGCGGTATATATTGTTTTTAATTGTAAGTAATGATATGTTTTATTGTGGTTGAGTATGTGATTAAGGTAATTTTTACGCGCTATATATAGTTTTTAATTGTAAGTAATGATATGTTTTATTGTGGGTGAGTATGTGATTAAGGTAATTTTTACCGTAACTATTTTCATCTTGATTCGACATCTGTTGTATGTCGTTTGGTAGATATTGATTTACATATTTATATATTTTTGTTTGATTTGCTTTATTTATTCAATACAAATGATACTTAATTAAAGATGAAAGTGTGAAACAATCATGTTAAGGAATTAGCGACATATATTGTTGTCAGTTGTAAGTAATATGTTTTATTATGGTTGAATATACATATTATTAATTAGTTTGAATGTTTTACTCTCTTCTCCATTAGTTAAAAATACTCAGTAGTGGCAAACGATTGAGAAATTATTAATTGAATTTTGACAACCTATTTCCTCGATCATCACAATCATACGCATTAGCTAAAATAAGAAGGAAAGGCATATGATGCGAATTGTATTCCATAACATGTTGCGGTCAACACCTTCAAACAAGATTCACAACTAAAATGAACGCGTATTGAAGGTATGTCATGTAGACTATGTTAGAAATTTTGTACATGATTTTATTCAAAACACCTCAAATTATTACTAGATGCTTTACTTCTCTATACATGAATTTTAATTAGGGTGGAATGATAATAATGGGTGCATGACGTAAAGGTTGAGTAGCAAATCAAAAGACAAATAAATCACTTTTGGTTGACATCGAACACATGTCTAGCCATTTTACTAAAAAACTTATTCAACTAAGGTGTCTTTTAGATTACAAGATTTGAATAATATGTAACTTTGAAAATTCCGTTTAACAAACTCAACCCAAATTACCCTATTCCATTTTATCTAATCATTTTGTTACAAACATTAAAAAGTTATAATTTCTTCCTTGAAACTTAAAGAGCATGCTTTTTTGGATGTAGACTTGCCGTAGATCCGACTTTTAGCTTTCAACTCATGTATTACATGATGTTGTTTATATGATAGTAAAAGATATGTGAGTCAAAACACATAAGAATACACAAAACATCCTAAATTGTTTGAGCTAAAATAATAGATCGAGTACACTTGAAGTGGTCTTAAAACAAAAACATAAATTTTTAACCATCATAGTGTCATACTAGCGTTTATATGTTGTTTGAATATTACAAACCCAACCTCTTATCCATATTCCCCCCCCCCCCCCCCTCCCCCTCTCACACACACTATTGATTCATATTATTTTTCGTCCTTTAAGATAACCTGCTACCTATTTTCCTTTTCAAACATGGGGATGCAAGTTTAAAGTAACATTATGGGAAAGTTTCAAAATATCTCTCAAGTCTCGGAGTTGCGGATTTTACTCTAACAGTTTGTCTTCAATGACTATCATGTATTACTATCACAAGCTACAGACCTACTTAGTATTACTCGTGACTATCTAACCATATACATTATACAACCTATAGTTTTTCATCTTCAACATTAAACAATTCAAAACGAATATCAAAATACTGAAACATGGAACAATTTTAATAATACTAAAATCACATTTATTACTAGGAGACTCGATCACATTAACCACCATAAGACTCAACTTTTCACCATCATCGAGTATATTCCATTTTCTATCTTAAAAACCAACTCACTATCTAAAAACTCAACTACTTCGTAATAAATTTATATTTATTTATATACTACTTATAATAATAATACTAAATCACATTTATTACTATAAGGCTCGATCACATTTACTAGACTTTAGTATGACACTTGAATTGAGTTCAACGTGTTGTTGGTTATGAGAGTCTTGAGGTTTATGAAAATGTTTAAACTTAATTGTAGAATAAGTGATTTGGAAATTTCTTTTAAATTTCCCCCTTTGATATTGATATAGCATGTGCGTATGTATATTGCTTTATCTCAAATTTCATAACATTATACAACACCTTTCTTACAAACTCCATATCAACAATGCCCTTAGCCAATATTACCAATATCCCCAACATCCCCAACTCATTGAAGATATTACCAAACCTTATTACGTAACCTCAAGCTTTTCATCTTTATCACATACCAATTCAAATGAATTATAAAATATTGAAATGTGGGACAAGACGTGCAATGCACAGTCCGTTTGGGAGTAAGCTATATTCGTTAATATAATGTAAACTGAGTTACAGTCGTTACAAGTTATCTAAAAATGATGGTGAAATGATATTTTTGATTCATATATCGGTTAGTGTATGCTTTCTATTCATGCTACAAAAATGTCGTTCACTTTACATTGTCACAACTTGCTACCTGTACTGAAGACCAATTACTACATGAAACAATCTCAATTACAAGTGCGATATAGCAACCATAACCATCTTCGTGCAACGCACGGGCAATGCACCTAGTAATAATCAGTGAATCACTCCTTAGTCCCTATTGATTACATTTCCCAATACAACGACAATTGCTAATTTCTTCTCCAGTACCTTTTTTTCTTAATTTGGTAAATAATTTGTAAATCGTTAAAAAGAATGATCTGCATGCATCGCATATGGTTAGGTTTTAATATGTTAGTTAACATTTTGGCCTGACTTCAATTCCTTCAATAGTAAGTCCTCCTTTTTGTTGATGACCCTTAACTTCAGTTAATTTCATTTTCACCACCTCACTTTTTTCTCCACCAAAGAATTCTCCTAGTTCAATCTCCATCCATCCATCTTCTCTACTAATCGGACGTCGGCCTTCTCCTTTCACCGCCCGTTTTTCCATCAGTTGTCTCCGGTTCATGAAAAACAACGCTTCAAGTTGTTGTTTTTTGTTGTCTTGAGGGCATAAATACGTTGTGTTGGTAACTGAAGAATCGGTTGTTGTAACTGATGTCTCAGATGGAATAGAGTCCAACCCAAATGAACGATCGGAAACTTTAATAACAAGATAAGCGTCGTATGTTGTGTTTGATGACAAATCTTCCGTGTTTATTATTCCTTCGATTTCCACGTTAGATATTGTTTTAAGCACTACCACCTCAGAAAATCTGCTAAAAATAAACAAACATTAGTAAATATCATATAAATAGTTCATATATAGTTACGTAAATATCATATGAATAGTTCATATGAATAGTAAATATCATATGAATAGTTCAGAATAGTTTATATATCGGAAGAAAAAACCTATTGAATGGCATCAATGGCTCCTTAACCCTTCCTTTTATGTGGCATCGCCTCCAAATCGCATGGGAATCGGTTAACAGGATATTACTTAAATCGGGTAGTGTTCGTAGTTTTTATTTAGCCTATGTGGGGTAGATTCAATGGGTCGGTTTGTTTGGCAACTTTGTCGCCGCTTGATCGGTACGGTTGTCTCTTCCTTCCCTGCTTGCTCGCTCTTTCAAGTTCGTTCCCTCATAGTGTTAAATAGGCTTCGCCGCTCTCGATTTTTACATCATATTTTATATTCCAATCTTTTTCAATCGTTCCGATATGTTCATACCATTGTATAGATGAATATAGGGACTTGTAACGTTAAAATCAGTTTAATAATAATAATACTTTTTGCTTTTCAATTAATGTATATATATATATATATATATATATATATATATATATATATATATATATATATATATATATATATATATATATATATATAGTTACGTACATTAGTATATATATTTTTATAAAATAAAGTTCTTGTTGGAGCTAATCGGTTAATCATGTCTCACATGAAAAATGAAAGAAACAAATGTATGCTTATAAGCAGTGTTGTAAAAAAACCCGATTACTCGCCGATTAATCCCTGATTAATCATTTTTAGGAGTAATCCGTTCTGATTTCCAAAAATCCGTTTAATAAACGGTCAACGGCAATTGATGGATCAAAATCGAATTTAGTAATCAAAGTCAGTCAAAGTAAAAAAATGATTAACATTTTAACATGAATTTAAACTAGAATTTTATAGTTTTGAAGTAAAATGAACAATTTTAGAAAATTATGTTAAAAATTATCTTTATATTTATGGTTTTTTCTATACTTACACATATAATTTTTAAATTTAATATTTCAATGTATACAGTACAATCCGATTAATCTCCGATTAATCCCCGAATTTCCGATTAATCCTTCCAAAGTTCCGACCGATTAATCCCTGAATAGCGAATTTTGCAACATTACTTATAAGGCCATGAGAACCTCCATCAATGAATGCTTATGAGGCTATGAGAACCTCCATCAATCAACAATTGATTTTAAAGTATCAAGGAACTCTTGAACTTATATGTATGGCTATGTCGTGGCACTTAATTTGAATGTTTAAAAGTTCAAGTGTTGATTTTTAACCATGAAAATGCATTTGCTTAGATATTTAATTGATTAAACCTTTTTGTGCATATTTTCAAAGAAAATTTTGTAATAGAAAAGCATGAGATTTGACCAAAAAGTCAAAGGAGAGTGATAAGTAACCTTGATGTAGAATGGGTGGTCCATGTCCAATGATTTGGTTCATTGCTTAGAGAAATATTAAGTGCTCTTGCTGATAAAACACAACACTTTTTCCCACTAACTTTGTTTAAACAAAACCTCTGCATGGATTAAAATAAACAAATCAATAAAAATAAAAGACACATTCATTTACATTCTTAAAGCTAGGCCAAACAAGTAGATAATAAATAAATATATAATATATAATCAATATAATATAAACTCACCCTAATTCCACCATCTATGAGAATAGAATCACAAAGCTGAAAGTACAAATCTTTTTTAGAAGAAAAATTGAGTTGAGTAGTCATGTGTGATCTTGAAAGAATATTAAGGAGATCATGAGGCAAGAATCGTCCCCAAACGATATCGGATTCAGCAGCCGATCGTAACGATGAAGATGCAAGCATTAATCTGCATGCATCTGGTGGGGATGTAAGAGAGACAATTGTTGAAATACAATCTTCTGGCAACATGTTCAATGTTCTGCTGGTGTCCATTATTTTAGGTTCTAAAAAAAAGTTAATTAATTAAAACTTTATATATACTGTTTGTGTATGTAAGATCGATCGAATGTATGTTTATAGAATGAGTGAATGATTTGTATATATAAGAAGTAAGATATATATATATATATATATATATATATATATATATATATATATATATATGATCACATGTATGATGTTTCTGTGAAACTGTATTTGAAATAAGTATGTGTGGTTGACTGGTAGCAATAAAGTCATAGTCATATTGATTAATATGCAAGTTGTATTGCTTTTTTTTTTATTTTTTTTCCGGCGAAAAACGAATGAACTATTATAACACACAAAAGAAGGCTCATCAAAAATGAGACCTCCTTTAAACATACAAACAAAGAAACTCGAGCTAACTAAACTAAAAACTATAACTATGCTCGTAAAACCAACAAGGACAATGATCAAGGACAAAGAAAAACAAAGGAGAAGATGGAAAACAATCAAAGCGGAACACGGTAGATTAAAATCCATCTAAGCCGAAAGCTCCTCCGACAACAAGCGACAAAAGCAATTATGCATCTTTGATGAAAACACCAAAAGATGTCCTCTCTGCACCTTGAACCAATTTCTTCCTTCTCTCCTTCATCGGCCTTTTAACACGCTCCGATTCGGGAGGCGGTTTGCTAGAGTTAACGTCGCCCTTTTGAACGCCTTCCATATTATCCATAACATCGCAAAAAGCCGCAATAGAGTCGTCCACGTTTTTATCTTTAGACCCCGAGAAGATAAACGTATTACCAATAAGCCCGTTACAAGAAGTTGGCAAGTTAACCCCATCGAGCTAGCTTCGATCCATCATTCAAAGCCTTGCTAGACCCCGCATCTGAACAGTTAACAACAGGAGCATCACAAACAGCTTTCGACACCAACTCCGGAACCGAAGCATCCGGTTCAACCTCAAGCACATCACCGGAACCAGAATTCGGATCTGAATCTAAGACTATCGGAATGGGAATGCAAACACTACCTAAAACAAGTCCTCAACCGCCGGCGAATTCAAATCCGGGACCGTCTCGATCACCTCTGCTTCAATAACCGAAGATCTATGGTCTAAACAAATAAAACTAACGTTATTTCGCCGACAAACCTTCCAAGATTTCCAACACTTTTTATGGCACGATTGACCCAAGCAAGGGAACTCCAAACCATCCTCCATTGCTTTATTAACCTTCGTAGAGACACAATCAAGATTAGTGGG
This sequence comes from Rutidosis leptorrhynchoides, assembly GCF_046630445.1. Lineage (NCBI taxonomy): Eukaryota > Viridiplantae > Streptophyta > Magnoliopsida > Asterales > Asteraceae > Rutidosis > Rutidosis leptorrhynchoides. The sequence continues at coordinate 35,004,203 of NC_092338.1, forward strand.
GTAAGACAATTCTGTGTCCGAAACAACACTCGGAACATCGGCAACGACAACGCTAGGACCATCACCCATCGGTAGGACATTCCCTTCACAAACGGCTCTGTTAGAATTAATCAAATTCAACGAGGTAAATTCGTCATTAAAGATTCCATCGCACATATTCGAAGGGATTTCGTTAACACGAATAAAAAAAGATTATGATCCCAAATTGTTCTTAACTTCCCTAGCTGCATCTACCAACAAGGAGGGGCAATCCAATTCGATAAAAGCGTATGCTACCCCAATTTGTTTGAGATCGGACGAGGACTGAGCAACGTGCAAAACCTTACCAATACCCGCAGCTACTTCCTTGATATTTTCCTCCGAATAAAATTTGGTCGGGATACCGGAAATACTAACCCAAGTAAACCGGAAAAATTGATCGGCACGGGAAGAGAAAGGACCAATGTAAATTAACTCATCCTTAGCAGGATGATCAACACATAAACGATCCAGGCTTGAATTGTCTGCGCATAAGACTACGAAACCAAAACAGCCCCATTTGAAAACCCGACTAGCAATAACACCCCTTCGGGTCAAACAACTCATTAAATTTTCCACGTGCGTATCGAGGTCATTAAATGCCTGTCACTGTCGCAGAAGCCCATTCGGCTGACAAGAGATAAAGTGGCAGTTGGCAGGCGCGTGTGGGCCCGCGCTCAACATTGGGCACATCAAACTGACATCCACGCGCGTGCAAAAAATGCCAATCGTTGATTGCGTTACACATGTACAGCCACGATGAAACCGTTTCACCCCATGACTCCCAATCTTCACTATAAATAGGCCGGATTCACCCACATTTCTATTTTTCTGACTCAAGCTTCGCCGATATGCTGCAAATTTCACTCCAATCAAATCCCAAATACTCCGGCCAACTTCAAAAGGTTAGTAATTCTTCGATCACTCATAGAAAATGACTAAGGCGAATGAAACTTATGTAGATAGCGTAGTGTCGATTATAGAGCAAAAACATATAGATTCGTTAGTTAAATAATACCCACCGTTAGCACAGTATAATCCGGTGCCACCCCTTTCTAACCAACGTGCTCACAAACCACCGGAGAAGAAGGTAGTGATATACGAGCATGCGTTTAAACATGGGAATTTTAGAGTTCCACCCTCAGACTTCTTTCTAGGCGTACTAGATCATTTCCACGTAGGGTTAGGGCAATTACACCCATACGCCGTAGGTAAAATAGTGCTATTCGAGATGTGGTGCGCCGCGCTAAACAGGGTACCATTAGTGAAGGTGTTCTGCCATCTATACCGTCTAGCTACCCACCATAAGTCCTGGTTTACCTTCTTCGCCCGGCAAAACTTCATAAAATCCCCCAAATCGAATGCGGGTCATTGGAAAGAAACTTTCTTCTTTGTTGACCAAACAGTTGTTGGAGCCAGTTTTTCGCAAACGCTAATTTGGTGCGAAAGCGTGGCAAAGGACGTAAACAAGACCCCCGTCCTGGATGATAAGGAAACGAAACTGTTAGCAGAGTGCGCTAACGCATAGCTTGTGCACCGGTCATATGGGAATGTTATGATGCGGTTAGGAAAGATATCCGCGCACTGGCCATGGGAGAACATGCGCCCAGCTATAATCTCGCCGAATGGCAAGGGTAGGAATAGTATGAATGCATGTGAATATATAACAGCTGCTGCATACTTATATGTTCTAAATGTGCGCATATGTTTGCAGAGATGAAGATGAAGAAAGTGCTCACCGCCGAGGAGATTGCGGGTATCTCTTTCCGCAAACAAAAAGTTAACGAGCCGCTGAAGCAGGAGAGGACTGGCGAAAACGTGGAGCCCGCACCCGCCACCTCGGCCAATAAGCGCAAGGCTACCGAAGCCCCCCAAACTAAGCAGAAGAAGAAGAAACTCACACCCAAGCAAAAGGAGGACATGTGAAATGACAACTTTGTCCCCGTCGATCCAGCGTCCGTAGATCTACCTCCTCCCACCACTGGTAAGCATCTCTTTTCTTGCGTTAACACCGCACAATTAACTTCATGTGCTAACGAATCACTAATTTGCAGAGCATATTGAGGAGACGCATCACACACCACCGCGAGCAATCCGGACCTTGAAGCCACCGCCACGTCAAGAGACAAGGCGATACATCTTGATTCTGATACCACACCAACCCCACCACACGGTAACTTCTGATTGGCGAATCTGGCGCAACTCACCTAGTCCTCCGCCGAAAATGCTGCAGAGCAGTCCGCTTTTCTGCAGCAGATTTTCCCGGCAGAGTTCCGCGATAAACTGGCCGCGCTAACCTTCCACCAAGCGTACAACGCCTTTGTCCAAAACGGCCTTGTGTTCTTTGGAATGTTTGCGGATTAAGTGTGACGACCCGGAAATTTCCGACCAAATTTAAACTTGATCTTAATATGGTTTCGACACAATAAGCAAAGTCTGTTAAACTGAATCTCAAAAACTTTGAACCATGTTCATGTATACATTTGACCTTTGACTAATACCGACGATTCACGAACAGTAGTTTACGATTAAGATAAGCATATATATACATATGACAATATGCAAAACAATTTTAAAGTATTAATTGATATACTATGAGAATAATTAAAACTATAATTTACATTTAAAATAAATTATCTACCATTGTAAGACTTATCATATTATTATTTTTTTATCATTAGAAAATAATATATTTTATCATTTTTATCATTAATAATATTATTTTTATCAAATTCACCAAAATTATTATTATTGTAACTTATTATCAGTATTACTATTATTATTAATAATTATTATTGATATTATTATTATTTGAATTTAAATTATTGTAAATATAATCATAATTAGTAATTATTAATAAAATTGGTATAAAGTCTTATGCTTGAATCCAAATCAGTGCAAGATATTCATCAAACTGTATCATGCTTTGTTTCTATCCCCAATCTGTTACGTATCATTTTCAATTGTACAAATCTAATCACCTTTACAGCTTAATTTTTTTTTTTTTTGGTTATTTAGTCCTTGATTGAATTGATCCTGTCTCCAATTTGTTAAACGTCTGAATCAATTCAGAATACAAACAAAAGGAATTACTGCATCTAATATTCGATTATTATTTGTACATAACTCAACCTTCACAATGCCATTTAAAATACCATCATCCCTCACCATGAACATATACATATATCTTTATTTTTGATTCTGTTGATGAACCAAACCACCAAGATTGCCACCGGTCACCATAAACACCCAAACACCACCACTACCTCATGCGTACGATCACCACCTCAAAAACTTGAACAACCATCATCATCAACTGTTTGCTATACCTTTTCTGTTTTAAACGCAAACCCACTCAAACATTACACGGTTAATCTTTCTATTTTTCTGTTTACATGCGCCAAAACAACAGCATAAGCTGAAACTCTTTTCTGTTTCTTGTTTCGGTCTGGACGCAACCCCAACCATCAACTTCACACCTTCGGCCTTCATCTAAATCAAACAATTTCTATGTTCGATTACCACCTTGACCACCACACAAACCACCATCAAACTCACCATTATCAAATAATTGTTGCAACTATCGAAAAGTAAAAATCATAAATCGAAACAAACCTTTGAATCACCTTCGGTTATTGCTAACAAGCTTGAAACCACCACAATGGTAATTTCTATCTTCTGTTTCTTCATTTTTCTTTTTTCTTTTCGCAAGACACCAAATCACACTCGCATCATTCTCATAATTGATTTATTCTTGTTGTTATGTAAACCACAATAACAAACCATCGAAAATCACCCATTAAATCTCGACACCCATTTCAAACCCTTACTACCTTTAGTTGATTGAGAACCACCGTAACCTTGATCAACCCAACATCGAAATCCTCCATTCACCACCTTTCTTTATAATCCCCATAACTGGACACCGCCTGTTTTATTTTTTATTTTTTCTTTTTCTTTCTTCTCCTACTTGGCAACCATAACTGCCACCATCAAGGACCCTTTGTTACCACACCATCGTGTACCTCTGATCATTGTAATTGTTGATGTGTTTCTTCTGTTTTAACGACTACAACGACAAAGTTATAGAGAGTGATGATGAAGACTATAATGAGGTGATAATATATTAAGTAATCGATTAGCTGTACTACTTTCTGTTTTAGTTTTAGTGTGGACAGGATCAACCACTACACCATTTGTTTATATATATAATGACTGATACGCATGATATAAAGGAACCCGTGACAATATTAAGTGGAGCATTAGATCTGTCTAGTCGATTATCATAATCCAAAGTGGAGCATTATATTAAAGAGGATGGGAATCTGTCTAGTCGATTAGGAATATAAGGAAGGGACGATTATAATAATATTAGGTGAAAAGTTTTCGATTATAATTAAAACAAGTTATGGGTCTTATCTGTTTGCTTTCTTTTTTTTTTTACGAACTGCAAACCTCACCCTTTAATTCTTGTCAACTTATTTAATTCACAAAGATAGTACCTTTCTGTTATTGATGATGGTATATGTCGTGGGGTTCTGGAAAAGGGACGTGTATTGGTATACAAAAATAACTAAACAACTTCCTTATTCTATATGCAATCGGGCCACTGATTGGGCCGAGGGCCAAATCACACCTTCTGTTGGGCCGACTAATTCATGGGCCATAAATTGTGTGTAAAAGTTGGACTGAGGCAAAACTGGACAGCAGCCATATTTTTTTTCTTTTGTTCTTGGTCACAGCAACTTGAATGATGAAGTAATGAATTATGAAGAGGTTTGGTGATGATAATGAATCATGATGATAAACTAGTCGATGTTCATATTATGGTATTTGATAATAGATTAAGATGATGAGTATGATCATAAGTATGATGGTGATCAATGGCGATGTATGATGAGGAATACGGTGAAAATGATAATGATACGATAAATGATAACGATGATCGATTGGGTTAGGAAGAAGATGAAGAATAACTATTAGATGCGAGTTATATATTTTAGATTGGATTATTAGAACAAAAATGGAAGTGTAGCGTAATGGTTATGGATGTTATCCGCGGGTTCAAACCCGGACTTGGGCATATTTTTTAAGGACTACTTCTATGAGGTAGTATTACTATTACCATTATTATTATTATTATTATTATTATTATTATTATTATTATTATTATTATTATTATTATTATTATTATTATTATTATCTCATTATTATTATCTTTATCATTATTATTATATTTATTATTATTATTATTGTTATTATTATTACTATTATTATTATTATTATTATTATTATTATTATTATTATTATTATTATTATTATTATTATTATTATTATTAAGTAATATTATCAAAATTATTATTTTTCATTATCGTTATTATTAAACTTATCATTTTATTAAAAACTACTAATTATTATTATTATTATTATTATTATTATTATTATTATTATAAGTATCATTATTTTTATTATCATTATTATTTTTATTAACAATATTTTTATTATCATTATTTTGATTATCATTAATAATATTATTATTATCGTGGTTATTATTATTGTAATTATTTTTATTATTAAAAATTATTACTACTATTATTATTATTATTATTATTATTATTATTATTATTATTATTATTATTATTATTATTATAAGCTAATACAATTTTTTTTATTTTATCAATTAACAATTAGCTACATAAAATCACATTTAATACATATAACATATAATTTACTAAAATAACAGGTATATCACTAATCATATAGAACTTCGTTCGATTTCAATTATATGTGTTAATATATATATATATATATATATATATATATATATATATATATATATATATATATATATATATATATATATATATATAAATGATATAGGTTCGTGAATCCGAGGTCAACCCTGCATTGTTCAGTTCAGTCGATCGAATATTTTTACTACAAAATATTGTAGAGTGAGTTTCATTACTCCCTTTTTAAATGCTTTTGCAATATATATTTTTGGGACTGAGAATACATGCGCTGCTTTATAAATGTTTGACGAAATAGACACAAGTACTTAAAACTACATTCTATGGTTGATTTATTAAACCGAATATGCCCCTTTTTAGTCTGGTAATCTAAGAATTAGGGAACAGACACCCTAATTGACGCGAATCCTAAAGATAGATCTATTGGGCCCAACAAGCCCCATCCAAAGTACCGGATGCTTTAGTACTTCGAATTTATCATGTCCAAAGGGAGTCCCGGAATGATAGGGGATATTCTATATGCATCTTATTAAGGTCGGTTACCAGGTGTTCAATTCATATGAATGATTTTTGTCTCTATGCATGGGACGTATATTTATGAGAAATGGAAATGAAAATCTTGTGGTCTATTAAAATGATAAAAATGAATGGTTATGATAAACTAATGAACTCCCCAACCTTTTGGTTGACACTTGAAAGCATGTTTATTCTCAGGTATGAAAGAAATCTTCCGCTGTGCATTTGCTCATATTAAAGATATTACTTGGAGTCATTCATGACATATTTCAAAAGACGTTGCATTCGAGTCGTCGAGTTCATCAAGATTATTACTAAGTCAATTATAGTTGGATATATTATGAAATGGTATGCATACCGTCAACTTTCGATGTAATGAAAGGTTATCTTTTAAAAACGAATGCAATGTTTGTAAAATGTATCATATAGAGGTCAAGTACCTCGTGATGTAACCAAATGTAATGTATTCGTCCAGATGGATTAGGACGGGTCTCTACAGGTGGCATCAGAGCGGTGGTCTTAGTGAACCAGGTCTGCATTAGTGTGTTTAACTGATAATTCGTTAGGATACATTAGTGAGTCTGGACTTTGACCGTGTCTGCATGTCAAAAGTTTTGCTTATCATTTTCGTCGAAAAATTTCCTGCTTATCATTCTTAGTCTAGACACATCTTATTGCATTGATTGCATGAATAGTGTACATACAAAATTCATATCTTAGCGTATCTGTTACTGTAAGCTTTGCCTGACATATTCCGTAAATTCCTCCGTATTCTACGAAATCTTTTGTTCTATATATATAGATATTCTATGTAATTAGAATACCATCCGATAACCGAAAATCATTTTATACCGAAAACCCTTTACTCAATCATACGAAATGGAACTCGCCACCAGTTCAAGTTCCTCGGATTTCGATAGCTATTCCGATATGGATTTCTACCTGAGCTTCAAAAATAGTATAACCGGGATGGATCCACCAATCAGCCATCATCAATTCTGGATGAATTAGGGGTGGGTTCGCTGCCTACTTAATCATTGGAGACAAGAAGAAGGTGATCCCTTCCATCCACCACATTCCTTTCTTGACGAAGAACCTGAAGCATTTACCGGCGAACCTGTTCGTAATACCATTTTCTCTCTCATTTCTAGAATATCTCGTCACGATTATATACCATCTCACATTCTAAATCTTATTCATTCGATCGTTCCGACCGACAATCATCCCGGTGTAATAGAAGAAGTCAACGAAATTCGCGCTCGAGTAATCAATTTGAAGAATATGATGCAAAACTTACCAGCTTCAACAACATCAACAGTACCATCACCACCAACAACAACAATATCCGCATCCCATACCTCAACATTACAATCTGTACCTCAAACATCAATGTCATACACACCATAGATACCAAGGAGTACCAACAACAATGAACGATGAAGTATTGATCCATAACTTCATTGAAGAAATATTCTGCGAAGAATATGCGATTCCTAATAGTTAACGATGAAGTATTGATCCATAACTTCATTAATATTCTGCGAAGAATATGTGGTTCCTAATAGTTTTAGAGATTACGTATTCTAGCTCACACCGAAAATCATATGAGTTTAATATCATATTAACTCATTAAATCCATGATTACATCTGAAGAAAATATATATGTATATATGTTTTCATAAAGATTGTAATTAAAAATTCTTTTGTACAAACTGTTAATGGTGAAAATATTTTAACGGGTAGGTAATACCCGAGGAATGTTTAGATTTCATATTAATAAGTTACACTGTACAATATTCGAATCTGATCCAGCGATCATTTACTATCCTACTTACATCCACACATATACGCATCCGTTCACCACAGAATAACCATCTTCATTCAATTTCACATTCGGATTTTGACCGATCAGAATCCAAGTCAATATTTGACAAGTGGCATAATGAAGAAAATAATGAACAAAATAAAATTGATTAGAAACCAAATAATTAACTACGTAAAACTTTAAAACTATATTAACCAGATCCTAGTTAACTGTTCCTAGCTAACTGTTCCTATATGATTATTTCCTTAAAATATACTAGTTTTGGTTGAACTATTGAACTATTGGACTATTGGACTACTATCATGGACAATTAAAAAGTATTAAAAGAGTAGAAAATATTAAATACAACACATTTTGACTTAAAAGATCGTAAATAAATTACATCTACTACAGTTAAATATTTCCTCAAGTTTTCCACTTGATTTCATCTTAAATCTCATTTGTATCTTGACGATTACAATCTGCGTTCAAACCTTTTATGATTCTTGAAAACACCTCAATCGAAAGGATGAACCAACCGCACATCATCTACGAAAGAAAAGATTGATGCATATAGTTATGCACCTGAAAACACTCGGAACTTGAGTAAACGTTTAACACATATATGTGTTAGCTCCTTTGGCATTGTTATTACCGAAAATAACTTTACAATCCTTCTCTAAATTAGCCAGTTTTCTCACAGCTCCAGCAAGTTAACTTCGACTTTTCGTTCGAAATAACCTTACTATAACCTTGATTTATATGCGTGCTTTTTTATTATTACCGAAGAACCTTTTATATTCCACCACATCACCAGCAGACGTACCAGCAACCTCGTTACTCATTGGCTTAAATCTCTCCGACAAATCACTATATTTATCTATTGAAGTCTTATCATGAACTCATCCGCACCTTGTAACGAGAATTGTCATACCAATTACCAGAAATTGGCGTTTAATCATCTAAAAACATAATTCTCTTGAAACCCCTCGGTTTGATAACCAATGATCCAGATCCATTAACTTTGAAAATGCTGACGAAGCAGCATGTAGTAAATGGTATTAATGGCCAAAAGTGATGATAAAAGAATGGAGTGTTGGGAACGCTCGATAGAAAATTTGGTACTGAAAAACAGTTTGAGCTAACCATGAAGGAGACAAGGACAAATACAAGGACCATACCCTGTATTCCAAGAATCCAGATAATTCTGTATCCGATGAAATCCTTAGAAAATATCTTGCTCCGAAGTCATGTTAAAATCTTGCGGAAAATTTTTCTTTATCAATCTTCGAACTTTGAAATTCCAAAATATCATCATAAATATTTTTGATATTTCCGAGGATATTTTCATAAATATTTTTGTCCGAAATTATTTATCTCTTCGTGCTATCCATGTTACATCATAAAGGAAACTATTTTAGTTTCTAAATTTCTTTAAAATTCGAGTTTAAATTATGAATGATTTCTGGAGAAGCGTTGGGAATATAAGCATGAGTTAGTATAATATAATGACGTCAGGCCAACGTGGTTATATTACAGTAAGTCATGCTGAATTTCTAATGAAACGTGATGATGGTTCACAGTAGATCATACCATCATCATGTGTCATGTTACATAACTCTTTTATTCTGCTTAACTTCTAAACATATCAAGAAAATATATTCTTGATAGTTCTATTCTCAGTGATTCTGGTAATTTGACAAATCAAATCGTGCTATTACGTTCTTCCTTGTTTAGGACATTAAGTTCATTCGAAACTCCATACTTACGAATTCTGGACCGTTACTCGTTTTACTAGAAGTCGAGAGGAGAATAAAAAGGTAAAGAGCTCCGAAACATAAGGGAAGATATAAAACTCGACAACAATACATAAATCACAAACCGTGTACATTAATACGAAAAGCAATATAAAGACACGGGAGTATGATAAACACAATAACCCTAAGAGCAAATTAGAAGTAAACAGATTCCTCCCGTGGTAGATGAAAAAGGAGAATGATCGATACGAAAGTCCGGAATATATCCAGAATTAAAACTGGATGAAGCATATTGACTGATGATTTGAAAGTATGAATTAAAATATAGAAAATGGGAGTGGTAGGAAGTAATGGAACGGAAGAAGTTCATTTATAGTGGAAATACCGGACCGAGCAATCGAGGCAGATCATCGCATTTAATTAAAGAGATCTTAATTTCCTTTTTCACCGAAGAATCAGATCTTATATAGATTACGAAGATTTTCTTTAATTTCCTTGAATTTCGGAAATCCACCGCTACTACTTCAGAAAATAAGACAAATCTCTATTTTCTCATTTCACTATTTTGTGATAGCTTCACTCGTACGCTTCGAGTAATCGAATTGTTTATCCATATTAACCAATAATGACACAACTCTATTTATCAGCTCATATTCGTCATGAAAACATTTTTATTGTTATCCATGACAACCCCACTAAAATTTCGGGATGAAATTTCTTTAACGGGTAGGTACTGTGACGACCCGAAAATTTCTGACCAAATTTAAACTTGATCTTAATATGGTTTCGACACGATAAGCAAAGTCCGTTAAACTGAATCTCAAAAACTTTGAACCGTGTTCATGTATACATTTGACCTTTGACTAATACCGACGATTCATGAACATTCTTTTACGATTAAGATAAGCATATATATACATATGACAATATGCAAAACAATTTTAAAGTATTAATTGATATACTATGAGAATAATTAAAACTATAATTTACATTTAAAATAAATTATCTACCATAGTAAGACTTATCATATTATTATTTTTTTATCATTAGAAAATAATATATTTTATCATTTTTATCATTAATAATATTATTATTATCAAATTCACCAAAATTATTATTATTGTAACTTATTATCAGTATTACTATTATTATTAATAATTATTATTGATATTATTATTATTTGAATTTAAATTTTTGTAAATATAATCATAATTAGTAATTATTAATAAAATTGGTATAAAGTCTTATGCTTGAATCCAAATCAGTGCAAGATATTCATCAAACTGTATCATGCTTTGTTACGTATCATTTTCAATTGTACAAATCTAATCACCTTTACAGCTTAATTTTTTTTTTTTGGTTATTTAGTCCTTGATTGAATTGATCATGTCTCCAATTTGTTAAACGTCTGAATCAATTCAGAATACAAACAAAAGGAATTACTGCATCTAATATTCGATTATTATTTGTACATAACTCAACCTTCACAATGCCATTTAAAATACCATCATCCCTCACCATGAACATATACATATATCTTTATTTTTGGTTCTGTTGATGAACCAAACCACCAAGATTACCACCGGTTACCATAAACACCCAAACACCACCACTACCTCATGCGTACGATCACCACCTCAAAAACTTAAACAACCATCATCATCAACGGTTTGCTATACCTTTTCTGTTTTAAACACAAACCCACTCAAACATTACACGGTTAATCTTTCTATTTTTCTGTTTACATGCGCCAAAACAACAGCATAAGCTGAAACTCTTTTCTGTTTCTTGTTTCGGTCTGGACGCAATCCCAACCATCAACTTCACACCTTCGGCCTTCATCTAAATCAAACGATTTCTATGTTCGATTACCACCTTTACCACCACACAAACCACCATCAAACTCACCATTATCATCATTATCAAATAATTGTTGCAACTATCGAAAAGTAAAAATCATAAATCGAAACAAACCTTTGAATCACCTTCGATTATTGCTAAGAAGCTTGAAACCACCACAATGGTAATTTCTATCTTCTATTTCTTCATTTTTCTTTTTTCTTTTCGCAAGACACCAAATCACACTCGCATCATTCTCATAGTTGATTTATTCTTGTTGTTATGTAAACCACAATAACAAACCATCGAAAATCACCCATTAAATCTCGACACCCATTTCAAAACCTTACTACCTTTAGTTGATTGAGAACCACCGTAACCTTGATCAACCCACCATCGAAATCCTCCATTCACCACCTTTCTTTATAATCCTCATAACTGGACACCGCCTGTTTTATTTTTTATTTTTTTCTTTTTCTTTCTTCTCCTACTTGGCAACCATAACCGCCACCATCAAGGACCCTTTGTTACCACACCATCGTGTACCTTTGATCATTGTAATTGTTGATGTGTTTCTTCTATTTTAACGACTACAACGACAAAGTTATAGAGAGTGATGATGAAGACTATAATGAGGTGATAATATATTAAATAATCGATTAGCTGTACTACTTTCTATTTTAGTTTTAGTGTGGACAGGATCAACCACTACACCATTTGTTATATATATATATATATATATATATATATATATATATATATATATATATATATATATATATATATATATATATATATATATATATATATATATAATGATTGATACGCATGACATAAAGGAACCCGTGACAATATTAAGTGGAGCATTAGATCTGTCTAGTCGATTATCATAATCCAAAGTGGAGCATTATATTAAAGAGGATGGGAATCTGTCTAGTCAATTAGGAATATAAGGAAGGGATGATTATAATAATATTTGGTGAAAAGTTTTCGATTATAATTAAAACAAGATTTGGGTCATATCTGTTTGCTTTTTTTTTTACGAACTGCAAACCTCACCCTTTAATTCTTGTCAACTTATTTAATTCACAAAGATAGTACCTTTCTGTTATTGATGATGGTATATGTCGCGGGGTTCTGGAAAAGGGACGTGTATTGGTATACCAAAACAACTAAACAACTTCCTTATTCTATATGCAATCGGGCCACTGATTGGGCCGAGGGCTAAATCACACCTTCTGTTGGGCCGACTAATTCATGGGCCATAAATTGTGTGTAAAAGTTGGACTGAGGCAAAATTGGACAGCAGCCATATTTTTTTTCTTTTGTTCTTGGTCACAGCAACTTGAATGATGAAGTAATGAATTATGAAGAAGTTTGGCGATGATAATGAATCATGATGATAAACTAGTCGATGTTCATATTATGGTATTTGATAATAGATTAAGATGATGAGTATGATCATAAGTATGATGGTGATCAATGGCGATGTATGATGAGGAATACGGTGAAAATGATAATGATACGATAAATGATAACGATGATCGATTGGGTTAGGAAGAAGATGAAGAATAACTATTAGATGCGAGTTATATATTTTAGATTGGATTATTAGAACAAAAAATGGAAGTGTAGCGTAATGGTTATGGATGTTATCGGGACGTCGCGAGTTCAAACCCGGACTTGGGCATATTTTTTAAGGACTACTTCTATGAGGTAGTATTACTATTACCATTATTATTATTATTATTATCTCATTATTATTATCTTTATCATTATTATTATATTTATTATTATTATTATTGTTATTATTATTATTATTATTATTATTATTATTATTATTATTATTATTATTATTATTATTATTATTATTATTATTATTATTATTATTATTATTATTAAGTATTAAGTAATATTATCAAAATTATTATTTTTCATTATCGTTATTATTAAACTTATCATTTTATTAAAAACTACTAATTATTATTATTATTATTATTATTATTATTATTATTATTATTATTATTATTATTATTATTATTATTATTATAAGTATCATTATTTTTATTATCATTATTATTTTTATTAACAATATTTTTATTATCATTATTTTGATTATCATTAATAATATTATTATTATCGGGGTTATTATTATTGTAATTATTTTTATTATTAAAAATTATTACTATTATTATTATTATTATTATTATTATTATAAGTTAATACAATTTTTTTTTATTTTATCAAATAACAATTAGCTACATAAAATCATATTTAATACATATAACATATAATTTACTAAAATAACAGGTATATCACTAATCATATAGAACTTCGTTCGATTTCAATTATATGTGTTAATATATATATATATATATATATATATATATATATATATATATATATATATATATATATATATATATATATATATATATATATATATATATATATATATATATGATATAGGTTCGTGAATCCGAGGTCAACCCTGCATTGTTCAGTTCAGTCGAACGAATATTTTTACTACAAAATATTGTAGAGTGAGTTTCATTACTCCCTTTTTAAATGGTTTTTGCAATATATATTTTTGGGACTGAGAATACATGCGCTGCTTTATAAATGTTTGACGAAATAGACACAAGTACTTCGAATTTATCATGTCCAAAGGGAGTCCCGGAATGATAGGGGATATTCTATATGCATCTTATTAAGGTCGGTTACCAGGTGTTCAATCCATATGAATGATTTTTGTCTCTATGCATGGGACGTATATTTATGAGAAATGGAAATGAAAATCTTGTGGGCTATTAAAATGATAAAAATGAATGGTTATGATAAACTAATGAGCTCACCAACCTTTTGGTTGACACTTGAAAGCATGTTTATTCTCAGGTATGAAAAAAATCTTCCACTGTGCATTTGCACATATTAGAGATATTACTTGGAGTCATTCATGACATATTTCAAAAGACGTTGCATTCGAGTCGTCGAGTTCATCAAGATTATTACTAAGTCAATTATAGTTGGATATATTATGAAATGGTATGCATGCCGTCAACTTTTGATGTAATGAAAGGTTATCTTTTAAAAACGAATGCAATGTTTGTAAAATGTATCATATAGAGGTCAAGTACCTCGCGATGTAACCAAATGTAATGTATTCGTCCAGATGGATTAGGACGAGTCTCTACATCAAGTACGCCGTTCCACCAATTTGTACCAAGTGGCCGTGCGGAAAGAAACAGAGCTGGGGTTGCTGCAGGCAGGTGTTGATCAGGTGAAGAAAGACAGGGATGTCGCGGAAGAGGCGCGCAAAGCGGTGGAGGCGACTGCACCGGAGACAAAAACCGCACTGATTGAGGAAAGGAAGAAAAACCGCGAGTTAGTTGGGACAGTTGACCAGGCTAAGGGGGAGACGGAACGCCTGCGGTTGGAACTAGAAAGGGTGAGCCGGGAGAAAGATAACGCGGTGACTGGCCGCGAGCTGGCAGAGGTGGATTTGTTAAAGCTTCGCACCTCCCTCCCTACCATTGCGCAAAAGGTGATGGACTCGGACCCAGTATCCGAAAGGTTCAACGCCTATGTTAACGCAGTGAAGGATCAAGACCGCCACAAGGTGATGCTGGAGGTGATCAAAGGCTGCGACCTCACGCCACCGTACCCCGAAATTGTTCAGAAGTAATTGAAGGAGGGTACCGCCGCGGTCCTTATGGAAGCTGAAAATGCCATCACATCCATCCCGATCCCCTTAATAGATGCCTTCGCTGCGGATCCCAATATGTCAGTTGATGGGTTTCTTAAGGAAGATTTTTTAGGTTGAGCACTTAACCGTTTGCGCCGTAAGTCCTATGCTTAGGCAGGAAATTGTAAGCACAATTTTTAAGCCCTAAGTCTCGTGTTGGACAGGCATTTGACACAATTATTATTTGTAATAACTTAGTTGTATTATATATTTTTGTGTTATGCATGCATTATGTATTAATTGTTTATATATCGCGAATCAAAACAAAGGATGAACCGTATGCCCATGCGCATAGTTAACCAAAACTCATGCGCATACGCAGGTACTGCGTAAAATAAACCAATACTTTAGCAATTTTACCTTTAACAGTTTAGACTCAAAAGCTACTGCGTTATTGCTTTGTCATGTGCTAGAGGTGCACTTTAGCTGTATGGTAAGCAACGCAACTAAAAACAAACAATGCTTTTATACTTAAGAGTTCCTCAAACAAACAAATGCGGGAGTAATTACGCACAAGCAAACCAATGCTTGTATTTTTCAGTCGACTTGGCAGCCATCTAGTCTGCGTGGCGCATGGTTAGGGGAAAGCCAATTCCCTTCACCTGCCGTTAATATCTAGTCTTGTAACCAAACAGGCTTTTGCCGTACGGGGGCTAGAGGACACCCCTTAAGTAGGCAGGAACCGCATACAAAAAAGAAAAACCAACAAAAGTATGCCCGAGTAAATATTTTAATTAGCATTAATCATGATTACAATCGCGACACATCCAAACGGACGGAAATTACATAGGAAAAAATAATGTGCTAAAATATTTGGATTGATCAGGTCCAACCAGCTACATGTAATATTTTTTCAACAATGTCACGTGCCAAGTGCGTTTCACGGGTTTCCCATCTAATGTCGCGAGATGGTATGCCCCGGTGTTGCTTGCTCCCACTATCTTGTATGGACCTTCCCAACGGGGGCCCAATTTTCCAGTATCTTCCGCATGACTTGCATCATTCTGACGCCAAACTAGGTCCCCGCACTTATAAGAGCGCGAACGCACACGCTGATTGTAGTACTTTGCAATTTTCTGCTTATTATTGGCTTCGTTTATCGCCGCAGAAAGTCTGCGTTCTTCCAACAAATTAAGATTTTCCCGCAAAGCTTCTGAATTATTCTGCTCGTCGAAATTCTGTATGCGGAACGTTGGTACCCCAATCTCTGCGGGTACAACAGCTTCTGACCCATAGACCAAATTGAACGGAGTCTCACCAGTGCTTGCTTTGGGTGTTGTTCTATGTGCCCATAAAACCTTTGGTAGTTCGTCCACCCAACCATAGCGACCATGACCCAATCTAGCTTTGATTCCAGCTACTATATCCCGGTTGGTGACTTCGCACTGGCCATTAGCCTGCGGATGCACAACGGAGGTAAAAGTTTGCTTAATATTAAGCTCCGCGCACCAACTGCGAAAAGGATCCCCCGCAAACTATGTACCGTTATCACTAACGATTTCGTTTGGTATGCCGAATCGACAAACAATGTCCTCCCATAAAAAATTTAGTACCCTTTTTCCTGAAATTGTTGCTAGAGGTCGTGCTTCAACCCACTTCGTGAAATAGTTAATTGCAACAATCAAGAATTTGATGTTTCCTGCGTGTGCAGAGTATGCGTAAGATACTGATGTAAGTAGCATATGGTATAAAATAAATGATAATATTACCTCGGCCTTTCAGAAATGGTCCGACTATGTCAATTGCCCATTTACAGAATGGCCATGGTGATGAGACTGGGATCATTGGGTGCGCAGGTGCTCTGCTGATAGGTGCATGTATTTGGCAAGATTCGCATTGTTTAACTATGCGCGCGGTATCAGCGTACATAGTGGGCCAATAATAACCTAGCCGCATGATTTTTGACACAATAGACCTGTGCCCCGAATGAAGAGCGCATGCACCCTCATGCACTTCGCGTATAACTTCCTCTGCCTCTTTTGGGCCAATGCACCTTAAATGCGGCCCTAAATAATTTTTTCGATATAGGACCTCACCCTCAAGGGCGTACAGTGGTGCCTTAGTGCGGACTTTCTTTGCATCAACAGAATCTGCAGGTGAGGTGTCATCTCGCAGAAAAGCAATGATGGGTGTCATCCACGTCGAGCTGGATTCCTCAACAGGTGCCAATAAAGGCATCATAACAATAGACTTCGCATGTAGTTCTTCTATAAGAACTTTCTTCCCAGATGATCAAAGGCCAAAGCAGCCAATCTGCTAAGCGCATCCGCCTTCTTATTTTGCCCCCGCATTACGTTGGAGATTTGAAAAGCCTCAAACTGGTCAGTGAGGTTATGAACAAGCGATAAATATTGCTGCATGGCTATGTCATGCGCTTCAAAGTCTCCGCTGACTTGACTGCATACTAGCTTCGAATCCACATAAGCGTGCAGAATTTTAACATTTAATTTATGCTCAATCCGTATACCTGCTAACAAAGCTTCGTATTCTGCTTCGTTATTTGTAACAGCAAAATTAAACCGCAGCGCATATGTATGCTCTTCTCCATCCGGGCCAGTTAAAATTATGCCTGCACCCACGCTAGCTACGCTGCAGGCACCATCGGTATATAATTCCCATGATGACAAGGGTGGTGCAGGCGCATCCTGCTGCTCAGCCGATGCCTCAACATCCTCAGGAAATTCTACTAGGTAATCCGCAAGTATTTGACCTTTAACCGCGCTTCGCAAAGAAAGATTTATTTCGTGTTCTCCTAACTCAACTGCCCATTTAGCCATTCGACCAGAAATTTCAGGCTTATATAGCACCTGAAAAAAAATGATCGCGTTAGTCAATGCGGTAGCCCCGGACATTGCCGCAAATTAGGCATTTACCTACCTGCTTGATCAGTTGATTAGTTAGAATCACAATTGGATGTGCTTGAAAGTACCGGCGCAAACACCGCGCCGTGTGGACTAGCGCATATACTAGCTTTTCTATTGGTGAATAGTTTACTTCGCTTGCTGTCAGCGTCTTGCTTACGAAGTAGACCGGCATTTGCATCTGAGAAAACCTCAGCGTTATTTGACCACGAAATAAATAGTTCACATGTATAAGTAAAATAGAATGCCTTACCTTTCCGCGATCTGCTATAAGGACCGAGCTGACAGCTTCTTTGGACGCCGCAAGGTACAGCGTAAGCGTTTCACCTGCTATTGGCGCAGTGAGTATTGGTAATTCAGCAAGTACCTACTTCATATCTTGAAAAGTTGATTCCGCTTCCTGAGTCCATACAAAGTCTTTTTTCTTTAAACAATTCTTCAAAGTATTGAAGAACGGTAACTGCCTTTCTGCGACTTTTGACAGAAACCGCGTAATCGTCGCGAGCTTCCCGGTTAGACTCTGAACGTCTTTCTTAGTCCTTGGAGATGGTAAACTATCAATGGCCTCAATCTTTTTGGGATTCGCCTTGATTCCCCGCGCCGTCACCACATGACCTAGAAACTTGCCTTCCTCTTCCCCAAAACTACACTTGAGCGGGTTGAGTTTCATGTTGATCCTGCGTAAAGACGCAAATGTTTCCAGGATGTCTGCGAGCATTTCTTCTTCGGTGTTACTTTTAATTACCAAGTCATCGACGTATGCTTCAAGATTTCTACCAATTTGGTGCTTGAACGCTGCGTCAATTACGCGCTGATAGGTTACGCCTGCGTTCTTTAATCCGAAAGGCATCTTCGTATAACAATAAATACCCTACGGCGTATGAAAAGTAGTTTTGTCCTCATCTTCTGCAGCCATTAAGATTTGATGATAACCCTTGTACGCATCCAGAAAACACTTGTACCGGAAACCTGATAATGATTCTACCTTCCAGTCTATCTCCGATAGAGGGTAGTTGTCCTAGGGGCACGCTTTATTGATGTCTTTAAAATCGACGCACATCCGCCAATTTCCGTCAGCCTTTTTCACCAACACAGGATTAGCGACCCATGTCTGATACCGCACTTCCCGCAGAATATTTACTTTGACAAGGTTATCTACTTCTGCGCATAACTAATCACTGCGCTCAAGAGCCATATGCTGCTTTTTTTGTCTAACGGGTGTGAGTGATGGATTAACATTCAACTTATGTTCCGCAATATCACGCGGAACCTCAGTCATGTCTGATTCTTGCCATGCGAAAACATCTGCGTTTGCGGATAATATTCCATGCAACTTAGCCTTAGTTTCGGCTGACAAGCCTGCGCTGATTTTGATACGCTTATCCGGGTGCAAACGGTTAGCTATGACCGTACTGCTTGCAAGTTGTTCTCCCATGCTGGGAATGTTTACAGGCACAACTGAACCACATAACTCGGTTGTTTGATGTGACGCAATCGTGGCAATTCCTCCCATTGTAGGAAACTTAATCAGGCCATGCACTACTGATGGTATAATATTAAAACGTCGTATGAAATTTCTCCCTAGTAGCGCATTGTAATGCGAAGTCGAACGAACCACATAAAAGTCAACTAACTCGTGTCTGACCAACTGCGGATTCTTATCGTCCGCAAGCTCTATTATTAGCTCTATCCGGCCTAGCGGCCATGAGCTTTCTCCAGAGAACCATGATAGCGTAATATCGGGCTGGCGTAACTGCGCTTTAACTTCTGCAGGAAGGAAACGATAGCAATGCTCATACATAAAATCGACGCCACTCCCGGTGTCAACATGCATGCGTTTGATCTGTATTCCGCAATTAGGAATGCGACACTTGATGATAATGGGCTCGTTAACTGTGTCAATCGACATTACGTGAGGGAATTAAATTGTAATGAGCTCCCAATCCTAGTAGTCGTTGTATTTCCTTCACTGGCCAACTTTGTCTGCGTCAACCATATTGATGGTTACATTGGCGCTTTTAGCTTTATCTGTTTTTTGCCATGCGAACGTTTTGGATTTTGAACTCTCTTCCGCGACCTTTCCCTTATCTTTCTTTGGCGGCTTGAGATGATCTAATTTTCCTGCGCGTGGCACTTTCAGGACTCGCTCCATAAATTTTTACACCGATTGGTGTCATGGCCGTGATCGTCATGGAACTCGCAGTATTTTGTTTTATCCCGCTTGCCAAATTCTGTCAGAGGAGTTGGAACCGCAAAGGAGTTGGAACTCGCAGTATTGATGGTTACTCGCAGTATTTTCTTTTGGTGTTTTAGACAAGCTTTTGAGTAGCGCATAATTCTGATTATTAATACCGCACTGATTATTGTTTCGAAAACCACCACTTGCTCGTCCTTTATCATTTCTTATAGGACCGCCACTAGGGTATCTTCCGCGAGAGTTGTTACCGCGATTTTGATCGCGCGAGCGATCATCATCGTCTTTCCTTTCGTTGCGTGAGCTAGCTGTTGGAATATCATTATCTTCGCCCCTCCGCATATAATCGTGGGATTCATTAAGCGCTTCAGCATAAGTTGTTGGCACTACATGGCGCAGACGCCTTACCAGCGTTGGATGACGCTCTGTACTTATACCATGTATCATGTAATAACCCGTCCTTATCCACCTGGACGAAGTCATCAACATTTGGTCCCATTACGATGATCGACTCCAAGTAATGTCCTTAAATTGAGCAAATGCACAGTGGAAGACTTAATTCCTACCTGAGAATAAACATGCTTAAAAGTGTCAACCAAAAGGTTGGTGAGTTCATAGGTTTATCATGATAATCATTTCAATATATTAATAGACCACAAGATTTCCTTTATCATAAACATAATACACTCTCAAGTGTATGTAAAGCATTCTAAGTGGTTGAGCACTTGGTAACCATACTTAACATTTAATCAACGTCGCATATTCCCTTTATTATGAAATCTCCCTACACTGTACCAAGTGTAGTAACGAAACGAAGTACTGTGCAACCGTTGAATACTGGTCGTCCAGTCCGATTGGGGTTGTCAGGCCCGATAGATCTATCAACAGGATTCGCGTTTACAATACCCATGTAAATAGTAGTTACCAAGCTACAGGTCAGTATGCCAGTGGTACAACTCAACGTAGAATATATTTTTAACTCAATGTAGAATATATTTTTAAGTACTTGTGTCTATTTCGTAAACATTTATAAAATCAGCGCATGTATTCTCAGCCCAAAAATATATATTGCAAAAACAATTAAAAAGGGAGCAAATGAAACTCACCATACTGTATTTTGTAGTAAAAATACATATAACGACATTGAACAAGTATGGGGTTGGCCTCGGATTCACGAACCTATATTCAATCATGTATATTAATACATGCAAGGGTAATCGAACAAGTTTAGATATTATTATTAATTGTTATTTTAGTAATTTGTACGTTTCATAAATAACTAAATTAACTATATTTATTTTTATATACATTAAATAGATAATTAATATTTTTTACAAACATATTAATATAGTTATGTTTTATGTAAATAATATATTTTTATATAGAAAATCTTTATTTGATATATTAATAATACTAATGATAATAATGATAAAAATAATAATGTTAGTGTTAGAAATAATAATAAAAATGATAATAAAAATAATAATGATAATTCTAATAATAATAATAATAATAATGATAATTCTAATACTAAAATGATAATTTTGATAAAAAAATTAGTTTCAACAATAATACTACTTACATTAAAAGTGATAATAATAATAATAATAATAATAATAATAATAATAATAATAATAATAATAATAATAATAATAATAATAATAATAATAATAATAATAATAATAATAATAATAACACCACTTTTAGTTAATCATGACTTAGTTATGTTCTTAACTATATCCTTATTTTCTCTTAATTATATTCGTGCATAAAATTAATCTTCTCGGTTGTAATTACTCTAACTATGTTCATAACCCTAACCATTTTTATCTTAATATTTCTTAACATAAATTATATTCATTTTTATTTTTATCATAAATATAATATTAATTAATAATAATAATGATAATAATAATAAATAAAAAATAGAATAAGACTACCTTTAAAAGCTTTTCCTAAACAAAAATATCTCAGGCAAGTCTCGAACTCAAGACCTCTCGCTTAACAACCATACCACCAAACCGTTGAACCATAAACTTGTTTTTGTTTTAAATCGCACGATTATTTATTTATTATGTACGAACCGGTTTATCTTCCTTATATTTCTATCATCATCACCAATATATCATTGTCACTTATCCTCATCATCATCATCTTTATAAATCACAGAATCAAATGCATCACAATTTCATTTCATCTTCATCTTTATTCGTTTAATCACCATCATCACTTATTCAAGCTCTTTGGCCCAATTACCGTTTCACAACCCAATTAGCTAAACCCGTTTAAGTTAAATTGTTTTTTTTAAATGTCCCAAGTGGAAAATAAGAGAGTCTCGGCCCAATACCCAACCAAGGATACGGTTTTAATAGAAAAAGGAACGAGGTGACCCATCAATTACTTTAACATTGGATACTTTTTAGGTCATACCTGACAAAAAAGCGATTAAAATGAAAAGATTGATGATGGTTACGGCTATGGATTAGAAGCCAGAGAGAGAAGAAAGAGAGTGATGGGGTTTACGATGGAGTGGTGCTCACATGGTGGGTTTAACTCGAATAGACAACATCGAATAACAGTTGTAGTCTGAAGGATTGGGTGATAATGGTGATCGAATATAGACAAGAAACAGTAGCAGCAGAAATTACGATTACATGGGTCTTTCATGGTGGCGTGTGGTTATGAATTCATGACAGTGGTGGCGATTTGAACTGACTCAACAGAAATATAATTACAGCGTAACAAGTTGTAGCAGATGGCAATGGTGATCTGGGTTTGGTTTTACGAAGCAAAAACAACTCGAATTATATAGTAACGAGTAGAGTGGCAGCTGCAGTGGTGTTTCTTCGTGGCGTTTTTCAAACAAAAATAACAAAACAGGAGTGACATAAATAGTATTTTGATCGGTTTGTTGTGAGTCATGGTGTTGGTGGTTTTCGAATAATAGCAGTTAACAACCGTCGTAGGTGGCGGTTGTTTTGGTTCCTGACAAGAAGGAGGAACAGAAGAAAAACATAGTAGCAAGTCGTGGTGTTCTTGGTGATGTTTGAATCTCAAATAGCTGCAGCGATATTAACTGAAAGAACTCCAAGTATGAGTGGTTTTAGGTGGGTTTTGATGTGGTGGTTAAATGGATTTCGTATAATCAGCACAATAACAAGGGGTTCGGGTTTGATTGGGTTGTGATCATCGAGAAATACCAAGAACAAGATGGTTTAAGTTGCAAGTTCGTTAAGTTGTTGATGGAACTCGAGGAAGAGAGGGTGAAATAGTGCACCGGTTTATCTTATTGATAAGTCTCGACATATCAGGAGCTCGAAATGGTTGTAGCAGAGTAGCAAACAATGAATCATGATTTAATGGGGATGGTTTAGTTTATTATTGAAGATGAACGGAACCGGTAGTAGTATAGTACAAGGTGGTGAGTTTTAGATTTGTTATGGTTCAACTTAATATGAATCGGTAGAAGGAGATGAATAATAGAGAAGGTGGAAATTGGTGCTGTGTGTTTTTCCTATGTATCACTCATACCTCTCTATATAAATAGAGACATAACATTTTAACATATATAGGAAAATAGATAGATTAGTTTTAGTGGAAACAAAAGACACCCACAGTAATATAATCACATAAATTTCAAAAAGGGTACAGTAATATTGATTATTAGAATTCAGTTTCATATTGCATTCCAAACACAGTAAAACCATAGATATAATATAATAAAACATGTAGGAATCAGACACGCATAGTAGACTAATTTATCAATTAAGCACAGTAGTATCCGAATGATTTGTTATTTAGTTACCGACACTTAAGATATTTTCAATTTGTGGAGTGCTATATCGTGTCCATTGCTAAACAGTTACGGATAAAAGTTTTTCGGAAAAATCCCCAAACTTTTAGAGTAAATATATTTAATTATTTCACTCATTAATTGTTTGAAACCTGATCAAAAAGGTTCGATAATTGTTTATTTTCTGTCCCAATTTATATATACGGAGTACTAATATTTAAACTTAAAAGGATAATAATATTTTTAACAAATCTAGAATCTTCGTAATCACTTTACACTCCAACTTTTATTTTAGTCTTTCATAAACTCATGTGAAACCTATATGAACGCTAACGAAATATCAACCGAGTAATACAAACTTTGACAAATTAAGCTTGAAATCATTTATATTCTATATACACTTATATATATTTATATATATAGATTCATTTAAATAACAACCTTATTATAATGCTTATTATTTTACAATTTAGTTCTTACAATTAAATCATATATTATTTCAAATTATATTTCAAATTAATATATATATGTAACTATTTTCAAATTGTAGTTCGTGAATCGTCGAGAACAGTTGAAGGTCAATTGAATATATGAAATAGTTCAAAAATTTTTGAGATCCAACCTAACAGACTTTGCTTATCGTGTTGAAAATACACTATCGTATCGAGAGTTTGGTTCAAAATTAGTCGAAATTTTTCGGGTCGTGACAGTACCTACCCGTTAAAGAAATTTCATCCCCGAAATTTGAGTGAGGTGGTCATGGCTAACAATAAAAATGTTTTCATGACTAATATGAGTTGATAAGTAGAGTTTTATCAACATTGAGTAATACTGATAAAATAATTTGATTACTTGAAGCGTATGAATGGAGCTATCACAAAAGATTGAAATAGAGTTTTAACTTTTGACGTAGTCATGGTGGATTTTCAGAATTCATGGAATTTAAATAAATCTTCTAATCAGAAAGAAAATGTGATAGCACGATTTATTAGCAACTGTTGGAATTACGGAAGAACAGAATTATCAAGGAAATAATTCCATGATATGCTTAGAGATTAAGTAGAATGAAAGAGTCGTGTAACATGGCACATGATGAGGGTAAGATCTGTGAACCATCATCACATTCCATTAGGTATTTAGCATGACTTACTGTAATATAACCACATTGGCCCGGCGTCATTATATTATACTAACTCGTGCTTCAATTCCCTACACTTCTCCAAAAATCATCCATAATTTAAACTCAAATTTTATAGAAGGATAGAAACTGAAACAGTTTCTTTTATGAGGTAACATAGATAGCACGAGAAGATAGATAATTTCGGAAGAAGATATTTATGAAGATATCTTCAGAAATATTGAAGATATTTATGACGATATTTTGAAATTTCTAGATCGAAGGATGATGTAGAAAACATTTTCGTAAGGATTTTAACATGACTTCGGAGCAAGATTTTCTCTAAAGATTTCGGCGGATCCAGAATTTCCTGGATTCTTTGAATATAGAGTTTAGTCCTTGTATTTATCCTTGGTCTCCTTCATGGCGTACTCAATCCGATTTTTAGTACCAAATTTTCTATCGAGCGTTCCTAACACTTCCTTCTTTATCATCTACTTTTGGCCATTAAGACCATCTACAACATGTTGCTTCGTCAGCATTTTCAAAGTTAACAGATCTGGGTCATCGATTATCAAACCGAGGTGGTTTCAGGAGAATTGTGTTTTTAGATGATTAAACGCTGATGGTAGTAGGGTGGAATATAAAAGATTTCTGGTAACGAAGGCGAAAAGACAACGTATATATCAAGGTTATAATAAGGTTGGTCTGAAAAGTCGAAGTTGTTAGCTGGAGCTGTGACAAAATTTGCTACTTTGAAAGGGTTTACCAAATTATTTTGGGTAATAATAACACTAAAGGAATTAGCACAGCTACGTGTTAAACGTTTACTCAGTTTTTGAGAGTTTTTCAGATACATAACTATATGCATCAATCTTTTCTTCCATAGATGAAGTGCGGCTGGTTCATCCTCTCGATCGAGGTATTTTCGAGAATCATGAAAGATTTGAACATGGATTGGAATCGTCAAGATTCAAATGAGGTTTAGGATGAAATCAAGTGGCAAACTTGAAGAATTGTTTGGTTTCATATGTTATAATTATTATTTTAATTCATTTTAATTGTCCAGTGTTGATAGTCCTCAGTTGATAGTCCACAGTTAACAGTCCAATAATTCATATATAGTTTAATATATAATATTCGAATTAATTAATACGTTTCGTGACCCGTATACGTCTCAGACTCGATCACAACTCAAACTATATATATTATTGTAGAATCAACCTCAACCCTGTATAGCTAACTCCCGCATTACTGCATATAGAGTGTCTATGGTTATTCCA
This sequence comes from Rutidosis leptorrhynchoides, assembly GCF_046630445.1. NCBI lineage: Eukaryota > Viridiplantae > Streptophyta > Magnoliopsida > Asterales > Asteraceae > Rutidosis > Rutidosis leptorrhynchoides. The sequence continues at coordinate 35,030,880 of NC_092338.1, forward strand.
AATAATATATATAGATGCGTCGATATGATATGTCAAGACCTTGTATACGTGTCCTGATATTTAAAGTGCGTAAAAATAAATAACAGAAATTAAATGACGATAAATAAAGTGCGTAAAGTAAATAACAGAAATTAAATGACGATAAGTAAAATTACGAGAATGTAAATTGCGATAAATAAATTGCGATAAATAAAATGTAATCAGTTAGCTAGGAACAATTAGCTAGGAACAGTTAGCGTGAATTCTTAACAACATTTTTCTCGTAGTTAATTTGTTTGTTTCTAACAAGTTTTATTTTGTCCAGTGTTTTCTTCATTATGCCACTGGTTGAATTCTGATAGATCAAAATCCAAATATAAAATTGAAAGAAAATGATTATTCTGTGGTGAACGGATACGTATATCGGTGGTTGTAAATAGGATCGTAAATGACTATTGAATTAGATTTGGAAGAATGTACAGTATACTTATTAATGTGAAATCTGAATATTCCTCGGGTATTACCTACCCGTTAAAATATTTTCAACATTAACAGTTTGTACGAAAGAATTTTTAATTACAATCTTTATGAAAATATACTTACATATATATTTTCTTCAGATTTAATCATGGATTTAATGAATTAATATGATATTAATCTCATTTGCTTTTCGGTTTGAGCTAGAATAGCTAATCTCTAAGACTTTAGAGATTACATAATCACCATGTTCCATGAAGATAAATGATATAGAACGATTCGTAGAACGAAAATTAATCGATGTAGAACAAAGTGTAAAACGAAGATTATGCTCGAGGTACAGAATGAGATGTTGAGGCATGGATTGTTGATGGTACTGGTGCTGTTACTGATGGTACTGTTGGTGTCGGTGATATTGCTGAAACTGTTAAGTTTTGCACCATATTCTCCAAATTGATTTCTCGATCGCGAAGTTCGTTAACTTCTTCAATTATTCCTGGATGATTGTCGGTCAAAACGAGTGGATGAATAAGGTTTAGAATTTTAGATAGAAGATAATCGTGGCGAGATATTCGGGAAATGGGGGTGAAAATGGTGTTTTGGATAGGTTCGCCGGTAAGTGTTTCAGGTTCTTCACCAAGAAGTGAATTCGGTTATTGGAAAGGGTCGCCTTCTTCTCGTCTCCATTGATTAAGTCGACTACGAACCCATCAGATGAATTGGGGATGGCTGATTGATTGATTCATTCTGGTGACGCTGCTTTCGGAGCTGAAGTGGGACTCCATATCGGAATCCGAGGGACTTGATCTAATGGTGAGTTCCATTTGCGTACGATTGAATAAAGGATTTTTCGATATGAAATGATTTTCGGATATCAGATGATATTCTAATTATATAGAATACCTATACATAGTACAGAAGATCCCGTAGATTACGAAGAAAAATAAGGAAACGTGTCAGATAAAGTCTACAGTAACAGATACGCTAAGATATGAATTAGCAGATACGCTAAGATATGAATTAGCAGATACACTAAGATATGAATTTATCTGTACACTATCTATCAAATAAGTGCAGGAAGTCGTGTCTAGACTTAGGAATGATTAGCAGGTAATTTTCCACTAGGAATGATATACAATACTTATAATATGCAGCTAAGGTTGAAGTCCAGACTCGCTAATGCATCCTAACAACTATCAGTTAGACACACTAATGCAAGACCTGGTTCGCTAGGACCAATGCTCTGATACCACCTGTAATAACCCGTCCTTATCCACCTGGACGAAGTCATCAACATTTGGTCCCATTGCGATGATCGACTCCAAGTAATGTCCTTAAATTGAGCAAATGCACAGCGGAAGACTTAATTCCTACCTGAGAATAAACATGCTTAAAAGTGTCAACCAAAAGGTTGGTGAGTTCATAGGTTTATCATGATAATCATTTCAATATATTAATAGACCACAAGATTTCCTTTATCATAAACATAATACACTCGCAAGTGTATGTAAAGCATTCTAAGTGGTTGAGCACTTGGTAACCATACTTAACATTTAATCAACGTCGCATATTCCCTTTATTATGAAATCTCCCTACACTGTACCAAGTGTAGTAACGAAACGAAGTACTGTGCAACCATTGAATACTGGTCGTCCAGTCCGGTTGGGGTTGTCAGGCCCGATAGATCTATCAACAGGATTCGCGTTTACAATACCCATGTAAATAGTAGTTACCAAGCTACAGGGAAGTATGCCAGTGGTACAACTCAACGTAGAATATATTTTTAAGTACTTGTGTCTATTTCGTAAACATTTATAAAATCAGCGCATGTATTCTCAGCCCAAAAATATATATTGCAAAAACAATTAAAAAGGGAGCAAATGAAACTCACCATACTGTATTTTGTAGTAAAAATACATATAACGACATTGAACAAGTATGGGGTTGGCCTCGGATTCACGAACCTATATTCAATCATGTATATTAATACATGCAAGGGTAATCGAACAAGTTTAGATATTATTATTAATTGTTATTTTAGTAATTTGTACGTTTCATAAACAACTAAATTAACTATATTTATTTTTATATACATTAAATAGATAATTAATATTTTTTACAAACATATTAATATAGTTATGTTTTATGTAAATAATATATTTTTATATAGAAAATCTTTATTTGATATATTAATAATACTAATAATAATAATGATAAAAATAATAATGTTAGTGTTAGAAATAATAATAAAAATGATAATAAAAATAATAATGATAATTCTAATAATAATAATGATAATTCTAATACTAAAATGATAATTTTGATAAAAAATTAGTTTCAACAATAATACTACTTACATTAAAAGTGATAATAATAATAATAATAATAATAATAATAATAATAATAATAATAATAATAATAATAATAATAATAATAATAATAATAACACCACTTTTAGTTAATCATGACTTAGTTATGTTCTTAACTATATCCTTATTTTCTCTTAATTATATTCGTGCATATAATTAATCTTCTCGGTTGTAATTACTCTAACTATGTTCATAACCCTAACCATTTTTATCTTAATATTTCTTAACATAAATTATATTCATTTTTATTTTTATCATAAATATAATATTAATTAATAATAATAATGATAATAATAATAAATAAAAAAATTAGAATAAGACTACCTTTAAAAGCGTTTCCTAAACAAAAATGTCTCAGGCAAGTCTCGAACTCAAGACCTCTCGCTTAACAACCATACCACCAAACCGTTGAACCATAAACTTGTTTTTGTTTTAAATCGCACGATTATTTATTTATTATGTACGAACCGGTTTATCTTCCTTATATTTCTATCATCATCACCAATATATCATTGTCACTTATCCTCATCATCATCATCTTTATAAATCACAGAATCAAACGCATCACAATTTCATTTCATCTTCATCTTTATTCGTTTAATTACCATCATCACTTATTCAAGCTCTTTGGCCCAATTACTGTTTCACAACCCAATTAGCTAAACCCGTTTAAGTTAAATTGTTTTTTTTAAATGTCTCAAGTGGAAAATAAGAGAGTCTCGGCCCAATACCCAACCAAGGATACGATTTTAATAGAAAAAGGAACGAGGTGACCCATCAATTACTTTAACATTGGATACTTTTTAGGTCATACCCGACAGAAAGCGATTAAAATGAAAAGATTGATGATGGTTACGGCTATGGATTAGAAGCCAGAGAGAGAAGAAAGAGAGTGATGGGGTTTACGATGGAGTGGTGCTCACATGGTGGGTTTAACTCGAACAGACAACATCGAATAACAGTTGTAGTCTGAAGGATTGGGTGATAATGGTGATTGAATATAGACAAGAAACAGTAGCAGCAGAAATTACGATTACATGGGTCTTTCATGGTGGCGTGTGGTTATGAATTCATGACAGTGGTGGCGATTTGAACTGACTCAACAGAAATATAATTACAGCGTAACAAGTTGTAGCAGATGGCAATGGTGATCTGGGTTTGGTTTTACGAAGCAAAAACAACTCGAATTATATAGTAACGAGTAGAGTGGCAGCTGCAGTGGTGTTTCTTCGTGGTGTTTTTCAAACAAAAATAACAAAACAGGAGTGACAGAAATAGTATTTTGATCGGTTTATTGTGAGTCATGGTGTTGGTGGTTTTCGAATAATAGCAGTTAACAACCGTCGCAGGTGGCGGTTATTTTGGTTCCCGACAAGAAGGAGGAACAGAAGAAAAACATAGTAGCAAGTCATGGTGTTCTTGGCGTTGTTTGAATCTCAAATAGCTGCAGCGATATTAACTGAAAGAACTCCAAGTATGAGTGGTTTTAGGTGGGTTTTGATGTGGTGGTTAAATGGATTTCGTATAATCAGCACAATAACAAGGGGTTCGGGTTTGATTGGGTTGTGATCATCGAGAAATACCAAGAACAAGATGGTTTAAGTTGCAAGTTCGTTAAGTTGTTGATGGAACTCGAGGAAGAGAGGGTGAAATAGTGCACCGGTTTATCTTATTGATAAATCTCGACATATCAGGAGCTCGAAATGGTTGTAGCAGAGTAGCAAACAATGAATCATGATTTAATGGGGATGGTTTAGTTTGTTGTTGAAGATGAACGGAACCGGTAGTAGTATAGTACAAGGTGGTGAGTTTTAGATTTGTTATGGTTCAACTTAATATGAATCGGTAGAAGGAGATGAATAATAGAGAAGGTGGAAATTAGTGCTGTGTGTTTTTCCTATGTATCACTCATACCTCTCTATATAAATAGAGACATAACATTTTAACATATATAGGAAAATAGATAGATTAGTTTTAGTGGAAACAAAAGACACCCACAATAATATAATCACATAAATTTCAAAAAGGGTACAGTAATATTGATTATTAGAATTCAGTTTCATATTGCATTCCAAACACAGTAAAACATAGATATAATATAATAAAACATGTAGGAATCAGACACGCATAGTAGACTAATTTATCAATTAAGCAAAGTAGTATCCGAATGATTTGTTATTTTGTTACCGACACTCAAGATATTTTCAATTTGTGGAGTGCTATATCGTGTCCATTGCTAAACAGTTACGGATAAAAGTTTTCCGGAAAAATCCCCAAACTTTTAGAGTAAATATATTTAATTATTTCACTCATTAATTGTTTGAAACCTGATCAAAAAGGTTCGATAATTGTTTATTTTCTGTCCCAATATATATGTACGGAGTACTAATATTTAAACTTAAAAGGATAATAATATTTTTAACAAATCTAGAATCTTCGTAATCACTTTACACTCCAACTTTTATTTTAGTCTTTCATAAACTCATGTGAAACCTATATGAACGCTAACGAAATATCAACCGAGTAATACAAACTTTGACAAATTAAGCTCGAAATCATTTATATTCTATATACACTTATATATATTTATATATATAGATTCATTTAAATAACAACCTTATTATAATGCTTATTATTTTACAATTTAGTTCTTACAATTAAATCATATATTATTTCAAATTATATTTCAAATTAATATATATATGTAACTATTTTCAAATAGTAGTTCGTGAATCGTCGAGAACAGTCGAAGGTCAATTGAATATATGAAACAGTTCAAAAAATTTTGAGATCCAACCTAACAGACTTTGCTTATCGTGTTGAAAATACACTATCGTATCGAGAGTTTGGTTCAAAATTAGTCGAAATTTTTCGGGTCGTGACATATCAGCCCAGAAATCTGCTGTTCTGGCTTTAGGTCCGGTATGCGCAAGCACTCATTAGTATATCTCGTGAGAAATTCTCCCAAAGATTCCTTGGGTTTCTGCACAATATCGTGACATTCAATGTGAGTGCGTTTGCGCGGCCTTTGATTTTGATACTGCAGCAAGAACTTCGTACGCAAATCCATGAACCCGGATATGCTACCTGCTGGAAGTTTATTGAACCATTCACGCGCAATGCTCTGCAACGTCATGGGAAATATCTGACATGCAACTGGATCAACCCACCCTTGGGTGCGCATCGCGCCTTCGAAACGCTGCAGGAAATCATCTGGGTCAGTCAAGCCATTGTAGGTACATAACGTGTGAGGTATCTTTGGTGCTGATGGAAACGGATACGCGGTTATATGCGGAGGAAACTTGTCAAAAGTAGTTGGTAGCTCAAAGGACGGTTTAACAGGATCCCCTTTGAGTCCTGCGAAGAAACGCTTCATCATATCCCGAACAAAATCAGGTTGCGAAAATAAGTGGACCATCGAGACTAACGGATGGAGGTGACTCGACCTTTAAAAATAAATAATCTTATCTTGTTTCTTTGTTTTCTGTAATACACACACCTCACATCAATGGCAGTCTCCCGGAGCATATTTCCGTCGATCTCCACCGCCCCTTTTCACCCTTCATCTTCTTTCCCAATAACCCGTCATCACGTTTTACCTAATTTAACCATCTCAAATTCCCCCCGAAATTACAACATTTCAACTTCAGTTTCCGGAATCTGGGACGCCATTACTGGTGCTGGTGGTGGAGATTCATCTCGACAAGCCCTCATTGCTATTCGGCGTGGAATGATACTATTTCGTCAGGTTTATATGCCCACATTTTAACCGATATTTTTATGCGAATTTTATTTTTTTCTGTTATTATGCGATATTTTAGATAAGTAACCGAATTTTTGTTTTTGTGAAAAATGATATGCAAATTATTTTCTCTGTTTCTGAAGTGCGGAACACCTGTAGCAAGTACGTTTTATTAATCAGTATATTGTTTTTAATTACTTATGGTAAACCTTTGTGAATATGTTGTTAAATCAAGGAGACTGATGGTTGTGAATTGTGATGGATGAAAGTTTCAAAATTGTAACTGTACACCATGATACAAAATTACTTATACTAATGTACTTGGTTGATCACAAAGATCAATAAAATCGAACAATGACATAAATCTAGTTGATCTTAATTCATGTTTTTAGTCATTTTAGTTGTGCATTTTGAGTGTATGTTTTCTCAACATGTGATTTTGTTGTATTTGTAATCTAGGGTGATGTAGCAGGATCTGTATCAGAATTTGATAATGCAATAAAACTTGATCCTCGTCAGAAGGCATGTGAGTCGCGTTTTAATCATGCTTAATGTAATATTTAATAGCATTTGATGATTGATTAATTGATTAATAAGACTAATAACATCAATTATATTGTGTGTTGTTCATGGATATTGATCATAGATCTTTGGCAAAGAGGGCTCTCACTGTATTACCTTGATAGGTACTGACTCAGAAAAAAGATTTCATTTTTATCGATTAGTGATACTTTTTATGTATTATTATTGTTTATTTGAGTAGGTTTGAAGAAGGGGCCGGGCAATTTCGGATAGATGTAGCACAAAATCCAAACGATACTGAGGAGTCGATATGGTGTTTTCTTTGTGAAGCTCAACTTTATGGACCTGATGAAGCAACAAAACGATTTCTCGAGGTCTATTGATGATCCTCATTAAAAAATTGAACTTTTATTTGTCTAAATTCCAAAAAGTAGGTCCGATTTGCTCTCTTTGAAACCGTTTGCAGGTTGGAAGAGACCCTAGACCTGTAATGAGAGAAGCTTATAACATGTTTAAAGATGGTGGTGACCCTGAAAAGGTATATTCGATAAACATGGTGTATGTTATGTGATTTCTTTATCTTCTTTAAGGATTATTTCGAGTAAAAAAGTTGAATTTTTATGAACAGCTTGTTGAGGAGTTTTCTAAAGGACGAGAAAGTGACTATTTTTATGCTTCGTTGTATGCTGGCCTTTACTATGAATCCCAGGTCTGTATTCAAACAAATTCTACTCCCTTTTTTTAGACTCTTGAATGTAGATGCATCAAAATGTGGTTGCTGGATAACATGGGATTTTTTGGTAACGGTCGGGTCGGGTCGGGTCGGGTTGACCCAAGACTGTGTATGTCCATTACATTTGAACTTTTAAAACTAATTGTATAGTGGTGAATATGGTAATAAAATTTTTATTAATTCATTACAGGTCTTATTTATTGAATTGGACAATATAGGAGGTTCTATGCATTAAAGTTAGACCTTTAGCGACTTTTGGTTGAACCCATTTCCCTTTAAGCAAATTCTTTATTTTTACTCATTTGACCCGTAAACATAACACATTATTTTTGTGGCTGATACAGTTACAAACCTTGCTATGTGTTTCTTGATTCATGCTACTTGCAGAAAGAAGCAGATAAGGCGAAGGTTCACTTGGTCGCTTCATGTAAATCATCTTACGGGGATAGGTCTGTATTTTTTCGCTCATAAAGTAAAACCATTCATATTTAACAAACCTAATGTTGATCTTGATATATTATATGATATATTTGATTTTGCAGGTCTGATGATTATATGGCTTCCCTAGCCAAGGTTCATTGCACATGTCGAAACTGGGAATTATCATAGACTCATTCTACGTGTTCTTAAGTGAAATACATACGATAAGGGAAAAATAATTTTTTTATTTTGCAGTAGCTACAGGATAAATTTGGTGAGAGGAGGTACATTTAGTATGAAAAAAGATACAAATAGCTGACATGTCATCAGTTGCAATTGTTCTCCTCTTGCGTTTCCATGCTCGGATTGCATAGTCTACTAATCGTTTGGCCGATTTAGCCTTGTCGGTTGTCGATGATACAATTTCCACTGCTTCTTCATTTGAAACAACATCCCACACCTTCATTCACAGATATTAATTATCAGATCTGGTGCAACAAATCAAATCAGCAAATCATATATGTTTACTATCTTTGTCTGTATATGTTCTGTTTTCAATAATTAGGTACATATGAGTTGTTGCATACTCTTTACAGAATAAATTCTGTTTTGTCTTTTCTTTCTTATTTTATATTATGTGTTTAAATAGATAAGTTTTTTTCAATGTGATTGACTTCTTTCGCATAGATATCTTGAAAATTTTGGGTACTAAATCTACAAGTTGAAATCTTTTGCATTCAAGAATGTACCCCATCAGAAGCAAGAACCATAAATTGGTCTCTACTAGTTATCTGCCGTTGTATAACTTGCGGAACAGAAATAAGCCCGAATTTTTTTAAACAATAATCACCAAATGCACGTGACATAGCCAAACCGGGTGATTCCTCATTTGGTAGCCACACACGGTGCAAACCTGGCTCATCGTCTAAGCAGAAAACACGCCCATTGCACTCAATTATCCTTTCAGCCTCCTCTGCATACAACATAAGTTCATTCTAAGACAATTACCAAAATCAAAGGGACAATTACTATAGGTGGATTTTGTGTGAAGTGGATAATGGGTCAAAATAAGTTTCATTGCAACGGGTCATCAATTAGTTAGTGTGATTCAAAATGGTCCGGTTAGAAGACTTTTTTTATGTAGAGTGATCCGTTACACCGCCACAAATTATCCATACAACCATACACCACTAAATCTGCTTTAGAAAGTTGTACAGTATAACATTGTAATGCATGTTTAGTGGTGTACGAATAGTTTTGGTGGCATATGGATCATCACCATTTTTTATGTTAAGCTCTTATTTTTGTGTACGTCAAAATTTACATTTTGGGCAACTTTTAACCTTTTGACCCGTTTCCATTTCAGGTAGTTTTCTTGCTTAACCCATATGAGATAAAAACACAATGTAACTTGAATTATCAAAAAATAGAACAGTAGAACTTGCCATTCCTATAGAATGTTCTAATAGGTACTCACCAGGTAGATTTGGTTTAAAATCAACTGTAAGTTGTACAGGTACCAAACAATCATCAGCATCAACTGTAGCTAAAACTGCACGTGAATCGCCAACATTTGCTACCGCAAGATGATCACCCTGGAAGATATTAAGATTGAATTCAAAGTTTCATCACAAAATTAAAATGCATTAAAACCAAAAGAAAAAAAAAATAAAACTTCTTGAATTACCTGTTTAATGGCAGCAACAGCTGTGGTTCCACTGTAAACCGAATCAATCTTGCGATATAGCTCTAGATCCAGATCAATATCAGCACATGTCTTTATGAACAAATTACGCCATAGATTCGATCTATCGAGCTTTTTATCAGACTGCGAATCAAGATCAGGGTCGATTGAAGCTTCGGCTAGCATTTCTTGCCAATTGCATAGCAACAATGACGGAAACGAGTTGCAAACTCTCTTGGCAACAAAATGTCCCCATGTACCATGACCATCAAACACACCACAAAACATCATGTCCTCTTGACACCCAAATTCCTAAAGAAAAAAAACACATTTTAATCACCCAAATGGTATAGATGAATAAAAAAATGATCTTTTAGATTATAAAAATCAAAAAAGTAGTCTTTATACCTCCCACACAATACAACAATCTTGATTCACTCCTTTTGCACCTTTTTTCGAGCTAAGAGAAGCACAATTATTTGATCTGTTCAAGTTGACACTACCAGATGATCTTATGATCATGTCATTCTTCTTTGCATCCTTGGCCATGGCTTCTGCAGCTTCTTTTGCATCACATTGAGTAGAACAATTCCCTCTTTTTGAAGTCGAAAACGTCCTAGTTAGACCCTCTAACATGGACGAAAAACGCCCCATAATCTATATAATCTAATCCTAAAATCAGAAAAAGATTATTGTATTAAGTTCAAGATTCAGCAGCAAGGACTTAATTAATTACTAGAATATTCTGATACAATGAACATGAATTAAACTTATGAATATAGAAAAAAGTGATCTTTTTGAGTATACCAATTTGGGCCACTAAATCCAGGTATGGATAACCTCATCATGTTATTATACATTTTGTTGTACCCAAAAGATAAACTACAAAAAGCTTTCATTTTTATTAAAAGGAAACCAAACCCACATAATATAAAAAGAAAATAGTCAGAGAATATTCAGTATCCTTTATCCCAATTAAGTAAATAATTTACTACTACAGTACTACATATGTAATTATGTAATATATTTTGTAACCCAACAAAAACTTACACTTAAGAATCAAAATCAACTAAACCCATTAATCACATGAAGAAAATGAAACTGCTTTCATTAAAAAGACTTCGTTTTGATCCGATTTGCAAGAAGTGGAAAAGGTGGCCGGAAAGATAAGAAAGTGACCGGAAAATGAGAGAACTCCGGTGAGTGGTTGAGAATAAGTGATGCAATCATGTGGGGGTGTATATATGTTTGTGGTATTGTACGAATTTAAGTGGGGAAGGAAACTATAATAAAGACGATAGAGATACAATTATACAGACGGTATAATATATGTATATGTGTGTAGGTGGTGGTGGCCATATAATAAACGGAAAGGGAGAGCCAACTATTTGAACAGTTCGCGGCAGTAATTTTAATAGTTTGGTGTGTTTGGAACAAAGTAGCTCAAGATGAATTGAGTAGAGTTTGGAGTTAAAACTTATTTTTAAAGCTACAAGATTACAAGAGTAGTATATTACACAGTATTTATTGTAAATCTATACATTTGTATAAAGCACGTGTCATTATGCTTACGTGTTATCTTCTCAATTAATTAAATTTAAATTATTTAACATGTCACACTATTATTAAACTAAACTAAATATTAAATTAATACGGAGTAATTAATAAAATATGGTAATGATCTTAAATTAATAGATACTCCGTAATTATTACCTTAAATAAAAGATAAAATTTTATTAACATTAACATACTAATCAAAACTAAAATACTCTATGGCCCCTAACTATTAAAAAATAAAAGATAATATAATTAAATATATGATAAAAGATACTCCGTGATTTGTTAAGAGTATTTGTTAAATTACCTACGAAATACAAGCGAGTTTATCAAAATATTTATTGGTATTAAATTTATATTTGAAAAGTTTTATTTAATTATTAAATCTTATCATTATTATTATTTATTTAAAATAATAATTAATATCTATGATATTAAAAAATATATATTCTTGGTACGAACCAACGGAATATTTTTGTAGCAATAAATATAGAAGTAATATGAATTTACAGTTTAAGTCCTTAAAATATTTATGAAAATGAAAATATAACTATTATAATATTAATTATACATGACGACTCTCAAGTACCATTATTTTGCTGAAATAATAACAACTTTTCTAAAATTAAACTCACAGGTTACACTTTTATTTAAAAAATAATTGTATATAATAATTCTAAAATAATATAGGTTATACTTTACTAACGTTACGTTTCATGACAAATTTTCAATGTACTCTAAATATTACGTAGTATATAATTTATATATTAAAAAGATACAAGATAATACGTGATTTGTTAAGAGTATTTGTTATATTACCTACGAAATACAAACAAGTTTATCAAAATATTTATTGGTATTAAATTTATATTGAAAAGGTTTATTTAATTATTAAATCTTATCATTATTATTATTTATTTAAATTAATAATTAATATCTATGATATTAAAAAATATATATTCATGGTACGAACCAACAGAATATTTTTGTAGCAATAAATATAGAAGTAATATGAATTTATAATTTAAGTCCTTAAAATAATTATGAAAATGCAAATATAATATTATAATATTAACTATACATGATGACTCCCGAGTACCATTATTTTATTGAAATAATAACAACTTTTCTAAAATTAAACTCGAGGGTTACACTTTTATTCCAAAAATAATTGTATATAATAATTCTAAAATAATATAGGTTATACTTTACTAATGTTACTTTTCATGACAAATTTTCAATGTACTCTAAATATTACGTAGTATATAATTTATATATTAAAAAGATATTTAAGACGAGGAAAAAAATTGTAGACATTAAGTTACTAACATCATCCCAAATCACTTTTAAAATTTGTCAACACTACGGACTCTTAATATCAAAAGAACTTTTAAAATTTGTCAACAGCACGAGCTTTTAAACTCAAAAGAAATTTAGAAATTTGTCAACACCACGGGCTTTTAAACTTAAAATTTTTTTTAAAATTAACACCATGGGCTCTTAAGTAATTTTTATAGTTTCCTATTTTTGTAGTATCGATATTTACATACCAATATGAACTGTAAATTATATTTTTTTTACGATTTTTTACACACTCGTGCAACGCACGGGCTCAAAAACCTATTATTCGATAAAGTAGTTGAAGTTGTATCTTAGACCATCACTAACGCAGCGTACTCGAGCCTTTTTTACACCCAACATGCCTGAGCACGCCTCTTGTCATACCCCCCAAATAGGGTCGGGGGTAAATATGACTTTTCCAATATCATCACACAGTTATATAAACGAGAACGACTCTAAATGAGACGTTTAATAAAATCAGAAATTTAATTGCAGCGGAAAATGAATTGTTTTACATGGTAAATCCAAATGTAATAAATGTTTAACAAATGATTAGATATAATAAATGCGGACTTCAATGCAACAGCAGGCAAGCAACATAGGGCAGCACATAAGCTATTATTCACCTGAGACAAACATGCGTAAAATGTCAACACAATGGTTGAGTGAACATCATAGGTTTAATAATTAATAAATTTTAGACCACAAGATTTATTTTAAAATATCAAAATATTCAATATGCCATGAGTTATAATATCGAGCTAAACATAAACCCCTGACACTGTACGGGTGTCGGTAATCATTATTATGTACCCCCTTGACGATCGGTCAATGGGTAGAGACGTCACTCTCAATAGGCCTACTCACAATAATTAAGCTTGCAACATTTCAATTCTAGCAATTAACGATATTATGGCGGGGATTTGCATGTAAGAATACAAGTTAACAATAATCTCACGAAGTTGCATATCAAAAAGTTTAAGCACTTGTGTCTAAATTGTAAATCATTTAAAAGTAAGCATGTGTCTCACCCCAAGATTTATAAAATACATTAAAACATGTAAAAGCGGGGCTATGAGTTCACCTTAGTAGCACATAAGAGTTATTCCACAAGAGAAATGAATTGAACGGAAGAACGTGATCAGAATCTCAACCTAGAGATAGAATGTACGATCAGAGATATAGCCTAAAAGACTTAAGTATAATAATTATACTAATGATGATGGTTTTCTAAATTAATTTCCATTTTCAGAAAATTACCATTTATGGAAAGTTTCCACTTATAGTATCTTTCTAATTATAGAAAGTTCGGGTTATAGTCTATAACAAGACGTTGTACACCTTTACCCAAATCTCGTTACTATCATACAAGTCACTCTGATGGTCAGTTGTTACCGGGCGCCCAGGATTCTTGACCAGAATCTATGTTATGGCATTCGAAATCCACGAGCGGTTCCCATTAGGCAACAAGGACCACCCTAGGCCATATGTAGCGGTGAGGTTCGCATATAGTGCACGTCATCTTAATTATAACCTTCACATATTATAGGTGTATAATCTTTTATTATATACTTAAGTTAATTATATGTATATAGTTATTTTAGTATTATATAACTATTAATAGTTTAATAATTATATATGTATTATTATCCAAGCTAATATTACTAACTTATCATGGATTAATTAATATTTATAATTTACTAATCATTATCTAATACAATACATATAACATAAATGTGTTATATTATTTATTACTTAATTTACAAGATACTTAATAATATAGTATTTTATTAACTCAATATTATCCATAAATACCTAAATAATTAATTAAATACCTAATAATCATATACATAATTTTTATAGTCTTAGTTAATTATAAAAATCAGCAGAAAAATTTAAGAAAGAAATTTTATTCAAATTTTGCATTTATATTTGTTTTTATTCTTAATTTAAGTACAAAAAAAGTTTAATTCTATATAAAATACTAAATAAACATAAATAATTATTTTTAAAAATTTTATAAGTTTCTTATAGTCAATTAATCTGTATAAAATTATTAAATAAAATATTTCTTTATTTTTACAATTATTTCCTTATTTACTTCCTATTTACATAATAATAGTATTTAATTATGTAATAATTATTAATTCGAATCATAAATTAATTTTTATATTTTTCTCAGATCTAAACAATGTTTAAGAACTCAGAAAAATTATTTATTATATTTTATTTACTGTACATATGTTTATTACGAATTTCCCCTAGATTCCATAATTAAATAACACATAATTCTTATTTAATTTATATAAATTATATTCTGACCTAAATAATTAACTTAAAAATCATAATTTACTGGAAAAATATTTATATAGCTTATTTTTCCTTTTTCTTATTTTCTTTATAAATATATATGTATACCGTATATATATATATATATATATATATATATATATATATATTAATAAAATGTTTTAATTAAATAAAATATAAAAACAAATTATAAATCAGAAAAATTATTTTTCCTAGATCTTATATTACTTATTAATAATTAACATGTATAATACATAATTTAATAAACTCAATACATAATTATTTGTTATTTTTGAATGGTTCGGCCGAAAATACAAACAAAAATTTTGAAAATACAAAAACAAACTAATTTTCTGAAAATTAAATTTTTATAAACCCTATTCATCATGTTAATAATTATCATGTAAAAATTTGGATTTAATTAAGCTTGTAACAAATTAAAAAAAATTATTGTTGTTGTTGGGGTTTTCGGCCGAAAGAAATAAATAAAGAAAAAGAAAAACCGAAAAAAATAAAAAGAATGAGAGAAAAGACTTACAAAAAAATTAGGGTTTTGTGTGTGCTCCCAATTTTGTGAATGAAAAATAATGAAGCGTTGGGTGTGTATTTATAGTTGAAAATTACTTGGAGAACAAGAATAATACATTCCTTTTTTAAAAATACAATTTAATTTCCCCCTCATTTTTTTTTCAGCCAACTAGGCCTTTTTCTTTTTATTTTTTATTTTTTTATTTAATGGAACATTCTAGATTAGTTTGCATTTTATTTTTATTTATTTAATTAACATGATTTATTATATATTTATTTATATTTTTGGTATATATATAAATTCATATATCTTTATATTTAAATCACAAATATACATTTATAACCTATTACTTAATTATTTTATATAAATACACGTATTTATATTTCATATACATTTTATTTACACTAATATAAAATATATACGTTTTAATACGTATTATAGACATTTAATAATAATAATAATAATAATAATAATAATAATAATAATAATAATAATAATAATAATAATAATAATAATAATAATAATAATAATAATAATAATAATAATAATAATAATAATAATAATAATAATAATAATAATATTAGGGTTTGGGTTACATTAAATAATTGGGGTTTACATTTAATGATTAGGTTTAGGGTTTAGTTCATTAATAACGAGTATTAATTACTTCATTTATTATGTCCGGATAACAACCCTAATAGTTATAACACAAAAGTATAAGACAGAAATGAAACCCTAGGGGTATTATAGTCATTTCATTATGGATAAATGTGGGTTTTTATAGTACCTCCCCGTTAATTTAAACTTCGTCCCGAAGTTTCAGGAAGACTTCTCTGATGTATCAGTAATTGGAAAAAAGATGAGGATATTTTCGCTTCATTTGGTCTTCACGTTCCCAGGTATACTCGGGGCCTCTTTGTGAATTCCAATGGATCTTAACAATAGGAATAGAGCTTTGTTTCAATATTTTAACCTCGCGATCCATAACCTCTATCGGTTCTTCAACAAAGTGCATTTTATCATCAATGCGGATATCATCCGATGGAATAATGAGTGTGTCATCAGCAAGACACTTTTTAAGATTCGAGACATGAAATACATCATGCACAGTACTAAGCTCAGTGGGTAATTCTAATCGATATGCCACCGGACCAACTCTTTCAATAATCTTGAAAGGTCCTTGATATTGCTCTAAACATACATATTATTCGACGCAATATCAGTTATATTTCATCAGCTTTTATCATTTAAAAAGACATTCAACGTATAATATTCAAGAAAAACGACAAAAGTGGACAAGAGCTTGCTATTTGAAGAAACGACGATAAAACGATAGTTTTAACCAAATTTATATCAAGAAAAGTTTATCCGAATGAAAGTACAAGATAGATGAAGAAAAGAGTTCAAATGGAAAGTGCCAAGTCAGTACACGTCGATACGGGATCAACAAAGAACAAACGAAAAAGAAAAATAAAGAAAACTGCCATCAACTCATACACGAATCGTGTAGGATTACACGAAACGCGTAGTAATTTGTTCTTACACGAATCGTGTAGCCTCTACACGAAACGCGTAATATTAGGCCAAGATTAATCATGAAACACAAAATGGGACGGTGGCTTTTTCTTTAAAAAATCAATTCTTTTCTCAAATGAGATACAGCAAGGAAACCAATAAACAAGTTGAAGCCTACCTACTACTAGTTCAATGTTAAATACGGAGTACTATCGTGTGCAAAATAGGAGATACAAATCATATATCAAATAGAAGAATTATTATACACACACAAATTGTTATATTGTTATTTTTATTACTCTGTAAAAATTAGTTTCAAGGTTCAAATATTAAGATTAGTTTCAAATAGTAAGGGTGTATTGTTCGCGATTAAGGGTGTTATTGTACGCGTGAAAAGGGTGTTATTATTGTAATTTTCTACCATTTGAAGTTAATGAAAGTGAAGAATTTTTAGTAAGTTTACTCTGTTAAAATTATCATTGTTATTATGTTTGCATATCTATATTTTTATGTTTACCTTAGTGTAATGAATAGCTAAATTACCTTAGTGTTTGCTTAGATGTAGAGCCCCTAGTGAAATGGATTGTTATCATTTGTAAAAGTTAAAATGTAACTTTAGTATTTTTAATATTGAGCCTAGTTAAAAGAACCATTATTGTGTAATTAGGTATTTAACCCTTGCCACTTAATTTATTAAATTTAAATAACGAAAGTTGTTTTTATTTACATAAATTAAGCTTCAACATTAAAATGATCTAGACGAATTTATGGATAAGTTATTAACACCAATTTAGAAATAAACTTCGGTGGTTTGGGTAATATCAATAATTATATGACAGTGAAATTGTAAAAAGGGAAACCGTTACGATTTGGGTATTGGCGAAAGTCAAAACTAGGCTAGGTCTCAATTTAAATACTTAGGGAATAGTAGCTATCTAAAAAGAATCCGATGAAAATTAGATTTATTTTAGTTAGTTGTAACCTTATATTTATTCGAAAGAAAAATATAAAGTTTGTTACTAAAACATTTTAAATAGGGCTTAAAACTCAAAACAATCCATGGACCTAGGGGTGACACAATTAAGTAAACACTCTCATTTATCCCATATATATTTCTTATAAAAGTATTATTATCATTATTTACGAATTATTATTTCAAAATATAAAAAGAATACATAAAAATACTTAAAATTCGTATCAGACTGTTTGTCACATTATTTATATCATACGCGAATCGTGTATGGTATACGCGAAACGCGTATGCCTGTAATTCAAACTGTACGACCAGATTCACACAATTCGCGTAGGTTTTAAATTATACGCGATACGCGTATAAATAAGCAAAACGCGTATGTACAAGACACGGCTACAGTACCAGTAGGGTTAAAATTAGGGTTTTAATTATTTAATTAGTTTAAAATTAGGGTTTTAGCCTTTTTACTATTATATTTAGGTTATTACTATATAATTTATTTTAGTTCTTATAAAATACTTTAATACATGTTAAATCCTAATAATTAGTGTTAATTATAATACTTTATAATTAGAAATTAGTTTACAATTAGTTAATTATTTTAATTCCTTTTAATTTGTATTAATCTTTTTAAACATGTCATTTAGTTAATTTAAATAAGTTTATATTATAATTGCTCAAAACAAAATTCTAAACATATAGTTTTATTAAAAGTTACTATTTTACTAATTACCATTTAGTAATATAATTAATGCATCATAATTAGTATAATTTCATTTAGTTCCTTTTTAAGTTAATTATTGTAATCTTGTAATTTTATTTAGTAAATTAGTTTAAGTTATTTTCTTTTACTGTTATTTTATAAATTCCTAATCCAAAACCCCCTTTAATTAAGTTTGACATCAAAGACTATTAAAAACCATTAAACACTCCATCTCCCTGTGGAACGAATCGGATTTACCGACAAACTAAACTACACGGATAGGACTAGTTGCCTATATATGTGTGAAATCAACCTGAATTCAATAAAATACCACATATACAATAAATCAATTCGTGTAACAAAACAACTCAAATCCGTTCAAAATAAAGGTTACGTTTCGCAACATCAGTCCTACATAACGTGGACTTAATTTGCTTCGCTTACCAAAACGAACGACGCCCTTCCAAGGGGATACTTTCAACATGACTTTATCACCAACTTGGAATTCTAAATCTTTCCGACATTTATCAGCATAGCTCTTTTGTCAGTTGCGGGCAGTTTCCAATCGTTTCTTTATATGAACGATCTTTTCGGTAGTTTCATGAATGATTTCAGGACCAGTTAACTGTCTGTCCTCTAATTCATCGCAACACAATGGGGATCTACATTTTCGTTCGTATAAGGCTTCAAAAGGTACAGCCTTAATACTTGAGTGATAGCTGTTGTTATAAGAAAATTCAGCTAAAGGCAAGTGTCTATCCCAACCTTTGCCAAAATCGATAGCACAAGCACGTAGCATATCTTCCAATGTCTGAATAGTTCGCTCACTTTGACCATCAGTTTGCAGATGATAAGCTGTACTCATGTCGAGTTGAGTTCCAAAAGCAGATTGTAAAGTTTTCCAGAATCTAGAGACAAATCGACTGTAGCGATCAGGAATGATTGAGATAGGAACTCCATGACGTGAGACAATCTCTTTGATATAGAGTTGTGATAATTTCTCCATCTTGTCAGTTTCCTTGATCGGTAAGAAATGTGCAGATTTAGTAAGACGATCAACTATGACCCAAATAGTATCGTTGCCGTTTGAAGTCTTAGGCAACTTAGTAACGAAGTCCATAGTGATACATTTCCACTTCCACTGCGGAATATCCGGCTGTTGAAGTAAACCAGACGGCTTCTGATGCTCGGCCTTAACCTTCAGACAAGTAAGGCACTTGCTCACATAATCAGCAATGTCAAACTTTAGATTAGGCCACCAATAGAATTCCTTCACATCGTGATACATTTTACTGGAGCCCGGGTGAATAGAATACCTAGTCTTATGCGCTTCATCCAAGACTAGTTCTGGAAGATTTCTGAAAATTGGGACCCAAATTTGGTTATTGAAATACCTTGTTCTGTTTCCCTTGAGTTCAAAGTTTTTGAATAAATCCTTTAGTTCTTTGTACAATTTCCCAAATTGTATGATCCGTTCAATCCTAAACTCGTTAAACTTAATCCGGAACCTCAAAGAATTTATAAAAGTCAAAAACAACAAAAAGAAGTACTAGTAATTTTAAAACACCGAAAAACACTAAAAAAGAAACAAGTAAGTAACACTAGAAAAGCTTTTGGTGTTATGATCTCATAATAGAAATTAATGCATGAACTTACGTTCCTCCAACGCTGAATTAACTCCTTCACATCCTGAACCCGAAAGAAAATTCCACGAACGCTTAAGAGCTCAAGAAGTAGAATCTCTTGCTAAAAATTTAGAGTCACTTTCCTTAGAATCCGACTCTGAACCAATAATTCAACCAATCATAGAGCCGATTATTAAAGAAGAAGAAGAAGAAATGGCTGATACAAATCAAACGATGGAAGCATTAATGAAGGCCACAAGAAAAGGTCAAGGCCACGCAATCATCCAACCCACGATGAGTGATGGCTTTGAAATAAAAGGTTAATTTTTACACATGGTGACTAATACATGTCAATTCGGTGGAGCCCCAAATGAGGATGCTAACGAGCATCTTCGTAAGTTTGTAAGCATTTGCAAGCTTTTCAAAATCAAAGATGTCACCGATGAAGTTGCATGTTTAAAAATCTTTCCATGGTCCTTAAAAGATGATGCAAGAGATTGGCTAGACTCATTACCAGAAGGTTATATTGAAAACTGGAATGATATGATGGATAAATTTTTGTCAGAATTCTTTCCTGCTTCAAAAGCAGCAAAATTACAAAGTGACATAAATCACTTTAAACAAAAGCCTAATGAAACTCTTTATGAAGCTTGGACCCGATTCAATAAAATGCTTCGAATATGTCCTCAACACGGGTTGAATACATTCCAAAAGGTCCAAATATTCTATAAAGGAGTCAATGTGGCAACTAGAAAAGATATAGATATTGCAGCCGGAGGTTCGATCATGAAGAAAACACCTGAAGACGCTCACACAATCATTGCTGATTTAGCTTCCCATTCCCATAATTGGCATCAAGAAATAGAATTCTCTAGATCATCAAATGTTGCTAGTATTGAAAGCAATGATGAAATTGCTTCTTTAAAAGTTCAAATAGCAAATCAAGCACGGCAAATCGAGAAAGTAACCAAGGAAATGCATGCTATCAGAGTAGGATGTGAACTATGCCAAGGTCCCCATCTTACTAGAGATTGTGATCAAAGTACAATGGAAGAGCAAGCAAATTTCTTAGGTTACTTACGAAAAGGTGAAATGAACTTCAGTGATTTTCCAGCTATAGAAGCAAACAATCGAAAATATCCTCCTATAAACAGCTATCAAGTAGGAGGACCTTCAGGATCAAATAATAATAACTATCATTAAGGAGGAAATCCAGGTTACCAAAATAACCGGAATTTTCCAAATCATAATCAAAGAAATCTGCCACCAGGTTATAATAACCGAAATCAACCTCAACGAAATTATCAAAATAATTTCCAACACAATCAACCACAACCATTAGCAATTATGCAACCTCAACCTGAGAGGAAATCTGGTTTAGAAGATCTCTTAAGAGATTTTATGGTTAAGCACGAGCAAAATGCAGAGCTCCAAACTCAGCAAATCTGAAATCAACAAGCCACAATACAAAACTTAGAAAGGGATGTTGGAAGGATATCACAGTTACTATCAGAGAGACCACCAGGTACTCTCCCCTCAAATACTCAAGTGAATCCCAACAACCCCCAAACAAGGAACGAGCATGTAAATGCTATAACTACTAGAAGTGGTTTAACTACTAAACCGGAGACTCTTAAGTCCCCGGAAGTTCCTTTATGTCCTTCTGTTTTACAAATACCGGTTGATGAAAATGAGCAAATTGACAAAGAACAAGAGAAAGATGATCCACCTGAGGTCATACCAAAGAAAAGTGAAGAACCAACAGTAAAGGTGCATAAGGAACCTATTCCATACCCAAAAGCATTAAAGAAAGACAGACTCGCGAGGCGATATGAGAAATTTGCGGACATGATTAAGCAAATTAGCATTAACATGCCACTCGCGGAGGTTCTTAGGGATATGCCCAATTACGGGAAGTTTTTAAAGGATCTCATATCCTCGAAGGGTAAATACCACGACGTTTCTGCCACATTCCTCCATGAGGAATGTTCGGCCATTTTAAAGAAACAAAATGTACCTCCAAAATTAGGAGACCCTGGTAGTTATATCATACCATGTATGATGGGTGATTCGGTGGTGTACGATGAACTAGCCGACCTAGGTGCAAGTGTTAACTTAATGCCTTACTCGTTATATTTAAAACTTGACTTAGGAGACTTAAAACCAACCCGGATGGGTATTCGATTAGCAAACCAATCATTTGATACTCCCATAGGTATAGCCGAGGATATACTTGTAAAAGTTGGCTCACTTATCTTTTCCGTCGACTTTGTTATTCTAGAAATGCAAGAGGACACAAAAGTTCCTATCATTTTAGGACGTCCTTTCCTAAACACTGCAGATGCTATCATTAATGTCCAAAAAGAACAATTGAGTCTAGGTGTGGGAAACGAGAGAATAATTTGTCACATTGACAAAGCCATGAAAAGACCCACTTCTACCGATGACTCTTGTTTTCAAATTGATGTTATAGATCTTTGTGTCGAGAATGAATTGAAGGAGCTACTTGAAATTGATATCCCGGGGTTAGCCCCTGTAAGTGAGAATGAATACTTCAATATTGATAAAGATTTTGATGAGTTGATGAAGGTGGTCACGGATGACGAGACCATAATAGAAGAAATTCCCAAGGAAGAGGAATCGTTTGAGGAAATCAAAAATGAAGATAGATTTCGTATAAAAAATTCCTTAGAAGAACCACCCGTACTAGAGCTTAAAGAGCTACCTAAACACTTGGAGTATGCTTATCTCGAAGGTACATCTCAATTACCAGTAATTATTGCTTCACATCTTTCAGATAATGAGAAGGATAAGCTAATTTCTGTATTAAAAACCCATAAAAAGGCTATAGCCTGGAAAACAACCGACATTTCGGGAATAAACCCGTCTTATTGTACACATAAAATTCTCCTTGAGAATGACTACAAACCCGTAGTACAAAGACAACG
This sequence comes from Rutidosis leptorrhynchoides, assembly GCF_046630445.1. Taxonomy (NCBI): domain Eukaryota; kingdom Viridiplantae; phylum Streptophyta; class Magnoliopsida; order Asterales; family Asteraceae; genus Rutidosis; species Rutidosis leptorrhynchoides. The sequence continues at coordinate 35,054,307 of NC_092338.1, forward strand.
CAGGCTAAATCCCAACATGAAAGAGGTTGTTAAAAAGGAGGTTGTCAAGCTTCTTGACGCCGGGTTAATCTACCCCATCTCCGATAGTCCATGGGTTAGTCCAGTACAAGTAGTACCCAAAAAGGGGGGTACAACCGTTATATTAAATGAAAAGGACGAACTCGTCCCAACTAGAACAGTTACCGGCTGGAGAGTCTGTATTGATTACAGACGTCTAAATGATGCCACTAGAAAGGATCATTTCCCGTTACCTTTTATTGATCAAATGCTTGAACGATTAGCGGGAAAAGAATATTATTGATTTTTAGACGGTTTCTCCGGTTACTTCCAAATTCCAATTGATCCCAACGACCAAGAAAAGACCACATTCACTTGTCCTTTCGGTACCTTTGCCTATCGCCGAATGCCGTTTGGTTTATGCAATGCACCCGGAACCTTTCAAAGGTGCATGATGGCAATCTTTGATGATATGGTAGAGGATTGTATGGAAGTCTTCATGGATGACTTTTCCGTGTTTGGAGACTCCTTTGAATCATGTCTTTTCAATCTAGAACGTATGCTTATCCGATGTGAGAAAGCAAACTTGGTCCTAAATTGGGAAAAATGCCACTTCATGGTGAAGGAGGGCATTGTACTTCGTCACAAAATATCTCGTGCGGGAATAGAGGTAGATAAAGCTAAAATTGAAGTTATCTCTAAGCTACCTAAACCATCAAATGTTAAAGCAATTAGAAGCTTTCTTGGTCACGCAGGATTCTATAGGCGATTTATCAAAGATTTTTCTAAAATCGCCCGCCCATTGACCAAACTTCTTGAAAAGGATGCTCCATTTGACTTCGATTCTAATTGCGAGAATGCATTCTCAATTCTAAAGTCAAAACTCACACAAGCTCCAATTATGGTATCTCCGGATTGGAGTATGCCATTTGAGCTAATGTGTGACGCAAGCGACTATGCTTTAGGTGCTGTTTTAGGACAACGTCCCGATAATCATTTTCTTCCGATTTATTATGCAAGTAAAACTCTAACGGGAGCCCAAATTAATTATACCACCACAGAAAAAGAACTCCTAGCGGTTGTTTATGCATTTGATAAATTTCGGTCATATTTGGTGTTGTCCAAGACCATTGTTTACACGGACCATTCGGCACTTAGATACCTATTCTCGAAACTAGATGCAAAACATTGTCTCATACGTTGGGTTCTTTTACTTCAAGAATTTGACATTGAGATACGTGACAAGAAAGGAGCTGAGAATCTAGCTGTCGATCATTTATCCCGACTTGAAAACCCCGAATTAGATAAACTTGATGACGCAATCATCAAGGACACATTTCCTGACGAATCTCTAATGAGGGTTGAAAAAGAATCTGAAATCCCATGGTTTGCCCATTTTGCAAACTATCTTGCTTCAGGCATTCTACAAAAAGGACTTACTTATCAGCAAAAGAAGAAATTCTTTGCGGATTTAAAGTCTTATTTCTGGGAATACCCAGACCTATTTCGTGTTGGTGCGGATCAAATAATTCGCCGTTGTGTGTACGGACAAGAAGCTCAACAAATTCTTGAGCATTGCCATCAAGGGCCAACCGGCGGTCATTTCGGACCAAACCACACTGCAAGAAAAATCCTTGAATCGGGCTTTTATTGGCCCACGATCTTTAAAGATGCCCATGATTTCGTTCGGACTTGTAACGCATGCCAACGAACGGGTAACATCACGAAAAAGGATGAGATGCCTCAAACCGGCATCCAAGTTTGTGAAATCTTTTACATTTGGGGAATCGATTTCATGGGACCCTTTCCAAGTTCACATAAGTGCAAGTACATACTAGTAGCCGTTGACTATGTATCCAAGTGGGCTGAAGCAAAAGCTTTGCCTACAAATGATGCTAGGGTGGTGGTAAACTTCTTGAAAAATCTCTTCTCACGCTTTGGAATCCCAAAAGCACTCATATCCGACCGAGGAACACATTTTACCAACAACCTTCTTGAAAAGGTGTTGAAGAAGTATGGCGTAACTCATCGTTTCTCTACTCCGTACCACCCGCAAACAAGTGGTCAAGTGGAGAACACGAATCGTGCCTTAAAACGCATACTTGAGAAGACGGTTAATAACAACCCTAAAATCTGGAAACGCAAGTTAGATGACGCGTTGTGGGCTTTTAGGACTGCGTATAAAACACCAATAGGTACCACACCATTTAGACTTGTATACGGTAAAGCGTGTCATCTACCTGTTGAAATTGAACACAAGGCATACTGGGCTATGAGAGAATGTAATACTGACCTTGTACAAGCCGGAGAAAATAGGTTATTACAACTTAACGAACTAGATGAATTAAGATTACAAGCGTACGAAAATTCTAAAACATATAAAAAAAACTAAAGTATGGCACGATGCACGATTAAAAAAGAAAGAATTTGAACAAGGGGATAAAGTATTGGTATTCTAATCACGTTTCAAGTTTTCACCTGGTAAACTTAGATCCCGATGGACTGGGCCATATATAATAAAACAGGTTTTTCCATCTGGATATGCAGAGTTGTATGGTAAAGACGGTGGAACTTTCAAAGTGAACGGACACAGACTCAAGTTATACTTTGAAGAAATCAATACTACGGAAAGAGACTAAATCACCTTCTACCCTAAGGACAAATAAATTCAGGGTAACTCTAAGGTTTTAAACTCCATTCTCGATTTTTATTCTTATCTTTAAGAGTGGGGTTAGATTGGTCTTTCCCTAGCAGACCCTAAAGAACTAGTCTTCTCCCTCCATTCTACCTTTTTAATTTCTTTTTGTTTTTATTGTATAATTTCAAGATGCGCAGTCAGTATATCTACAACCATTTCATTTTAAAGTGCGATAAGATTTTACCGAGGGATGTGGTGTTAGATATTAAGAAAAGATGCGATAAGGCGAGGAAAGAAGAAAGACAGAAACTAAATGAGACAAACTATGCAAGAGTAAAATCTAAATCAGCTAAAAGGCGTCGAGCACGTCATTTGGGTAAATGTGTGAAATGTGGAAAACCGACTCACTCCGGAGATTGCCCAAAGAACCAAACGGACTCTAATTACGAGTACGTAACCTTATGCCGAGAAGGGCCTTTAAAATGTGCAGAAGAAAACCTCTTAAACCAGCGAGGTTACGCCTACGAAGCAATGGGGAGCGAAATAATGCGACTCCACT